>NW_028222289.1:20000-32500 GCF_056783735.1 Eptatretus burgeri
GACAAACGTGACACCGAAACACACACCTGTGAGCAACTGAAAGACACACCTGTGAGTTATTGAAAACAAAATCCAAAATAAAATATACAAGAAAATTCGTTTTCTCACAAACGTGTTATCCGCTAAAACCAGAAAAATAAATCTTTATTTCAAAATGAATAAATAACGATGATGAAGATTTGGAATCTGCAAACATGAGGTGTATAAACTCCTCATCGCCGAAGATCGAGGAAGGCTTCAGTACACAATGCGTCACGTGATCGCAATGGAACGCCCGTTACGCGTCACACGTCACACGTCACACGTCACAATGATCATCGTTCAAACAATGAACAATCATTTTGATGTTGATCTCTCGTTGTTAAGGTCGTTTTTCTGGAGCTCCCGAGTTTTTCACTCCAGAGATTTTCTCCAGATTTATTTATCCAACACGATGTGGGGATGTCGAAAGACAACACAACGAAGGTTCGTTCTTCACACAGGATATTCACAACATTAATTTAACTCACAGAGAACCCACCAGTCCGTGCATGAAGCAAAAACATTCCTTGTGCTTATAATCCAAAACACCTCACTGTGCAGGAAAACGTGTGGACAGGAATATTGGATTGTAAACGGTGGAGACTTGTAATACCCTCCCCCACCTGGAGGGGGCGATACATGATACACATTTACATGGAGAATTTGAATCATCATCATCATCATCATCATCATCATCATCATCATCATCATCATCATCATCCTCCTCCTCCATCTATATTTATAGATATACATGTTATGTATATATTTGTGTACGTGTGTGTGTGTGTTTATAAAAGTACATGTGTGGTGTGTGTGTGTGTGTGTGTGTGTGTGTGTGTGTGTGTGTGTGTGTGTGTGTGTGTGTGTGTGTGTGTGTGTGTGTGTGTGTGTGTGTGTGTGTGTGTGTGTGTGTGTGTGTGTGTGTGTGTGTGTGTGTGTGTGTGTGTGTGTGTGTGTGTGTGTGTGTGTGTGTGTGTGTGTGTGTGTGTGTGTGTGTGTGTGTGTGTGTGTGTGTGTGTGTGTGTGGTGTTTGTAAGATTCCTCGTCTTTCTCAATGGAAGACTGCACGGAGCAATCTTTCTTCGCCGGTTCACACCGTTATGTATGATGGAAACCACACCGATCTTGTCACGTTCTCTCTCTCTCCATCTCTTCATCTCTCCCTCTATCCCTCTATATCTCTACATCTCAATATCTCTCTCTCTCTCTCTCTCTCTCTCTCTCTCTCTCTCTCTCTCTCTCTCTCTCTCTCTCTCTCTCTCTCTCTCTCTCTCTCTCTCTCTCTCTCTCTCTCTCTCTCTCTCTCTCTCTCTCTCTCTCTCTCTCTCTCTCTCTCTCTCTCTCTCTCTCTCTCTCTCTCTCTCTCTCTCTCTCTCTCTCTCTCTCTCTCTCTCTCTCTCTCTCTCTCTCTCTCTCTCTCTCTCTCTCTCTCTCTCTCTCTCTCTCTCTCTCTCTCTCTCTCTCTCTCTCTCTCTCTCTCTCTCTCTCTCTCTCTCTCTCTCTCTCTCTCTCTCTCTCTCTCTCTCTCTCTCTGTCTCTGTCTCTCTCTCTCTCTCTCTCTCTCTCTCTCTCTCTCTCTCTCTCTCTCTCTCTCTCTCTCTCTCTCTCTCTCTCGTGCTCACTGCTCCCGTCCAAAGACAAAACCGAGTTACTCATTTTTTGATCAAAACTGAGCTAATACTAATTTTGGAGTTACGAGGTTATAGGCTTCATGTTAGTGTATAAGTTATTGTAATTTGTTCCCGACGTAAGCTTGTACTCTCATGGCAGGACCGAGCAACTCCTACAGAATTCGGTAAATACCACAAAAAACCGAGATACGGCTTTAATATATATCTTCTCGATATATATTAAATAATAAAGATAATATATTTCTCGATATATATCTCAATATAAAGATAATATATATCTTTAATCTTCTCGAATGGAGACGGCTTTAATATATATATAAGAGCAGTTTTTCTTTGTTTTCTCAAAATCAATGAGAAGTGAGTTCCGAGGTTCTGCCTTTGGACGGGAGACTGGCACTGTCCTTCTTCCATCCCTCCTTTCATAATCCTTTCAAAATTGTTCACTGTACCAAGACCCATTAGCATTTTACAAAACCAACTTTTAACAAATACTAAATTCATATTCACTCGGCACTAGTACACAGAATGATAACTTTACTTTCAACAATTAACGTCCATGTTTTCTTCACTCTTGCACGTAATCCATGAGGTACAAGGGTTGACGAACTTCTCTTCCCGATCTCGTTGTCACCGACTGTTGTCCTCTGAGGGCCCCCTGTCGATCTGCCATGTTGTCATCCTGCCAGGCCTGTGGCGAAACCTCTGATAGCCCAACATCTGGTTCAGTCTGCCGAGCCATTTCCCCCATCTTTCTCAGATGTCTTCTGTTTCTCCTGCTTCTAGCGCGCTCCTCGGTCATCACTTCATACGAACGTGGTTGTGAGGTTTGCCGAGTTACTACTGCTTTCTGCCATGTCTGACGTCTATCCCATGTTGGCCTCACCCTTACTGTGTCTCCAACTCTCAGTGGTCGTTGGTCTTTGGCACCTCTGTTATAGTAGTATACCTGTCTGTTTTTACTTGATCTGAGTAAACCTCCAACACCTTTCTGCACCTCTTGTTTTAGGAGCTTTTCAGAAATTGGAAGTAAGGTCCTGGTTCATCTGTTCATCAGTCTTTGTGCAAGACTGCTCAACATTTCTTTTTTAGGAGTGTTGCGGAAGGCAAGCATGCTCATGTAAGGATCTGAATTTGCTGCCTTTGCCTTCCTCAGCAGTGACTTTGCAATCTTCACAGCATTCTCGGCCTTTCCATTGCTTTGAGAAAAATGAGGTGACGATGTACGGTGATCAAACTGCCATTTCTTTGAGAACATTACAAACTCCTCTGCTGTGAACTGTGGCCCATTGTAATTATCTGTGATCAGAATGTCTGGGATTCCATTTCTTGCAAATTGTCCTTTACGTTTGCGAATGATGGTTGATGAGTGGATGTTTTCTTGGAAGTCAGTCTCCCAGAAACTTGAGAAGTAGTCCACTGTTACCAAGTACATTTTTCCTTCCAACTCGAAAAGGTCTGCTCTCACTTTTGCCCTTGGCTGCTTTGGAATGTCATGGGGTTGAAGTGTTTCCTTTGGCTGGTCTCTCTCTCGAGACGTACAGGTCTCGCACTTCTGAACAAAGTCCTTCATCTCAGCATTCATTCTGGGCCAGTAAATGCATTCTCTGGCAATACATACACATCCGTTCCCTCCCAGATGAGACGAGTGAACGCGTTCCATCATGTCCTTCCTTCCTTGGCTTGGGAATCACAACTCTTTCTCCCTTGAAGATCAGGTCACCCTGAGTGCTCAATTCATCTCTCACATGGAAGTATGGTCTCAGGACTGGTGTAATCTCATGTTGTATCTCTTTCCATCCTGATTGTGTCATTAGTTTGAGTTGTTGCATGATACCATCTCGTGTGGCATCATCTTCAATCTCCCTCATTAATGGTTGAGAGATTGGGATATGTTTTGCCATGTTTTCCATTTCAAACTCGTTTTCCTTGTCGACTCTTGGGTCCTTGAGGTAGGCTCTACTAAGCGTATCAGCCAGTTGCATGTCTTTGCCTGGCCAATAGTGAATCTCAGCATTGTATGATTGCATCCTCACGAGTATTCTCTGCAGCCTCTTTGGTGCTCTGTGGAGAGGCTTTGCTGCAATGATCTCCAGTGGTTTGTGATCAGATTTCACCTTCACCTGTCTCCCATACATGTGCAGATGAAACTTTTCCAAACCAAAAACAACTGCAAGGAGCTCCTTCATCTGTGCACACCTGGTTTCTGCATCTGATAGTGCCCTGCTAGCGTATGCTATGTGATGTCCTTCTTGAATCAGTGTCACACCAAGCCCAGTGTCAGAAGCATCCACCTGCAGGGTCAGCTCCTTCGATGGGTCATTGTACTTGAGCACTGATTCGGCAGTAATCAGCATCTTAATCTCTTGCATAACTTTCTCACGTACTTCTGACCACCACCAGGTGACATCCTTCTGTGTCAGTCTGCGTCGGAGTTCACACTTGTCACAAAGGCCTGGAAGGAATTTGCCGAGATAGTTGACAAACCCAATAAAAAAACCATTGTCACCCCCAGGGTGACCAGTATCTTGCCAAAATGTGAACATGAGTGACTTATTTATTCGATTAAAGTTACTCAAAAAATAAGGGTTTCGTCGACCTTGATGCTTGACCTTATTGTGACCTTGACCTTTGATCTTGACCTTTGTATTTTCGTACGGTTAGTGGTATCTCTCCAGGACCATTGTACATGAAATATCAAGAGATTTTGATGAGAACTGAGGAAATAAAATTTTCATGAAAAATCTGTTTTTTCGTCATGACATCATCAAATGACGTCAGAGCGTCAAACTTTTGACAGATCTGGAAACCACTTATCAAGCGCTTTCATATGAGGTATTACTTGATATGGTATCTAAGATTTCAAAATTTGACCTTAGGGTCAAAAACTTTCGACCTCCAGTGCTAACCATGAAGGTCAAGGCCGATCACCACCAAAAATTAATCAGCTGAGCGCCAGACCATGAACGACATTCCCATGAAGTTTGAAGACGATCCGATCAAAATTACTCAAAAAATAAGGGTTTCGTCGACTCCCCTGATTTGCGACAAAGTGACCTTGACCTTTGACCTTGACCTTGAAAATTTTATGTGCTGAAAGGGACCTCTATCGGACTCTGATATGCGAAGTTACAAAAATTTCCAGTGGTAACTGTGCTCTGCAGAGTGATCGATACGTGATTACAGACAAAAAAAAATACAAGCTGACTTACATATCTTGCAAAAACTTCGTTTTGGCAAGATAATGAATCGCTGTACCCCTTGAACATCAGTTGGGTTTGGTATTTGCACCACCGCTTTCAACTTTTCTGGGTCTGGTTTGAAACCCTCTGAAGTGATGACATTACCAATGATGGTCACTTCTTTGAGTTTGAATTTCACCTTTTCCTTGTTCAGCTTCAGGTCTCGCTCTTCATCTCTCCATCAATGCTCTCACCTTTCTGCCATGGTTTCTCTCTACCTCTGCCTGTGTCTTTCCTTTCCCAAACACCAGGAAGTCATCTGCTACTGACATTACTCCCTGCACACCCTCTGGTGCTTGGTTTTGTCTCCTCTGAAATTCTTTTGGAGCCTTTGAGAGCAAAAATGGCATCCTTAGCCATCTATATGTTCCATATGAGGTGTTGAACATGGCCAAGTATGAACTCTCCTCATCTAGTTCAATGTGTGAGAAACCATTCTTGGCATCAAATACACTGAGCACTTTTACTTCATTCAGCTGTCAGTATGTCCTCAATTGTAGTCATTGGATAGTGACATCTCTTCAGTCTTTGATTAAGGTCTCTTGGATCCAAACAAACTCTTAATTTCACCACACACACAAGGCTGGATACCCAGGTGGTCAGCAAGTCTCCAGGGGCTATTATCCCTGCCTCAGTCAGCTTGTCCAATTCTGCTTTCAGTTTTCCTTTCAGAGCAACTGGAAAACACCTTGGTGGATGCACTACAGGCCTCTTCCTCTCATCCAGCAGAAGATGGTATTTGCCTTCCAGCTTTCCAGTCCCCTCAAACACATCTGCAAATTCTTCCAGCAGTTGTCTCTTATTGAGAGGGAAACTTTCTTAAGTACTGACATGTACGCTCCTCAGGTTCTCTGTGCGCACTCTTATCAACCCCATTTTCTGTGCTTCCCTGCTTCCAACAATTGGTATGCAGTCCTCTCCTATTTCTACAAATTCTGCTTTGTACTTTCTTCCATTGTTTGGATTTTTTTAATCTTGAAGTTGGATTTCCCCAGTGAGATGACTGGTGTACCATTGTTCATGGATATAAATTGCTTAGTATTCCACAGCTTCCTGGCATACTTCCTTGGAATATTTCTTGTTGCACCACTGTCTACCTGAAAGTGGACCTCTCTTCCTTCGACTTCCATTGCAACATAGATCTACTTTGGGTATTTCAACTCCTCCTGGCTGTTAATTTGCTCTCGGTCCACTTTCTCTGGATCTCATGTCATGACCTTTATCTGTTCATATTCTGACATATCACTGGAGCTGTCATCTGCTTGATACACAGTGTGGATTGGTCTCCCTCTGCATCGACACGAGAAGTGATTCTTCTTCCCACACTTGTGGCACTTGCATCCTTATGTGGGGCACTTCACTTCGACAAATTCACTTGCGGTTCCACAATAGCGACACTGATGTAACTTCGAGTGAGCTTGATCATCTGATGAAGATAGTTTCTGTGTGCCGTTATCTTTCCTCCTTGTGGGCATGTACTTCACCGTATTTACCGCCTGTCCATCAATGATCCCAAGCAGGTAATTTGGCAACTCTAATGCACAACAAATCTGCAGGCACTTCTCCATTGTGAGGTCAACTTCTCGGAGGAGCCTCTCTCTCAATGCTGACTCACTGATTCAGCAGATCACTCGATCCCAAATCAGAATGTCTTCCCAATTTCCAAAGTTGTAATTTATTGCCAGTAACTTGAGCTCTGTGAGGTATGCCTCGAAGCATTCTCTCTCTCTTCTTGATTCCTTATAAAGAATCTGTGGCAATCCACCGTCTCGTTCTTGGGTGGGTTACAATGTGTATTGACACATTTTGAAGCGTTTTAATGCTTGGGCTTATTGTCTGATACAACTCCTGCCCTTTATTGCCAACCAGATACAATAACATCTTGATCTTAGTTTATCGTGTTGACCAGCCATGACTAAATCGAGGTGCAATAACAGCTCTTCCTTCCAGATCCTCCATGCCTGTGGTGGGTTTCTAGCCTCTAAATCAAGTTGTTGCGGTAGCTTAAGCAACTCCATGATCATTCACATAAACTCAAAGGTCAAGTGATCAAGATAAACACCTCTACTCCAAAAAAGGCTTTCACACCCAATTAATGGGAGGGGTAAAACCCATCCCACAGAGCGAAGCTTCCACTCAAACACGACCGAGCTTGTCCAGAGAAACTTCTCACCTCTCTTTCTGGCATCCACAGTTGACGCAACTCACAGCGATTGTTGCCACCACTTCTGACACGGTGCAAGATTCGTCACCTTTCTGAACAGAAGACTCGTGGACACGTAGCTAGGTTCACATGCACGGAGCAATCTTTATTCGCCGATTCACACCGCTCTGCCCGATAGAGACCACCCCGACCTTGTCAGTCTGTCTCTGTCTCTGTCTCTGTTTATCTCTCTCTCTCTCTCTCTCTCTCTCTCTCTCTCTCTCTCTCTCTCTCTCTCTCTCTCTCTCTCTCTCTCTCTCTCTCTCTCTCTCTCTCTCTCTCTCTCTCTCTCTCTCTCTCTCTCTCTCTCTCTCTCTCTCTCTCTCTCTCTCTCTCTCTCTCTCTCTCTCTCTCTCTCTCTCTCTCTCTCTCTCTCTCTCTCTCTCTCTCTCTCTCTCTCTCTCTCTCTCTCTCTCTCTCTCTCTCTCTCTCTCTCTCTCTCTCTCTCTCTCTCTCTCTCTCTCTCTCTCTCTCTCTCCTGGTGCTATCCCTCTTACAGTGTTTGTGTGTGTGTGTGTGTGTGTGTGTGTGTGTGTGTGTGTTGTGTGTTTGTGTGGTGTTTAAGTATGTGTGTGTATGTGTGGCATTAATACGTGTGTGTATGTGTGTGTGTGTTTGTGTGGTGTTTATATGTCGAAACATATATATATATATATGTATATATATATATATATATATATATATATATATATATATATATATATATATATATATATATATATATATATATATATATACGAGGTGTGGTCAAAAAGTATCCAACCTTAATTTTTCGTCGTGCGTAAATAAATGAAGCTATGGAGGCGTGGTTTGGTGCACGTATGTAGGCGATCCTAATTCGTATGCGTGAATATTTTCTTGCCTGCAGAAGCTGTCATTCGCCGACAGACCGCTGATATGTGAGGAAGTGAAAGGGAGCGCCGTCAGATTTTCGTTTTTGACAAAATTACGGATCACTGTGGTCTCATCGCCAATGATCACTGTGTTGAAGAAGTTGGGATCGCTGTTCACAGTCTCCAGCATGTCCTGTGCGATCTCCAAATGGAGTTGTTTCTGCTCGATCGTGAGCAGCTTTGGCACGAACTTCGCTGAGATTCTCCTTCAGCACAAATCCTCAGTTACAATGGAATGAACAGATCCATTGCTGACGCCCACCTCGTCTGCAAGTTCTCTGATCGTGATTCGACGATCCTGCATCAGCAGGGTCCTCACTTGGGCAATGACGATCTCATTTCGGGATGTTGAGGGCCTACCAGAACGTGCTTCACTTTCCACTGATGTGCGACCATCTTTGAAACGGTTGTACCACTCTTTTATCTGTGTGGTGCACATTGCTTCGTTCCCGAAGGCCTGTTGAACCTTGCGGATCGTTTCCACTTCGGAATCGCTAAGCTTTACACAAAATTTGATGCAGTAGCGTTGTTCAAGTTTTTCCGTCATTTTGTCAAAAACGAAAATCCGACGGCGCTCACACTTCCTCACTGATCGGCGGTCTGTCGGCGACTGACAGCTTCTGCAGGCAGGAAAATATTCACACATGTGAATTAGGATCACCTACATAGTGCACCAAACCACGCCTCCCTAGCTTCATTTGTTTACACACGAAAAATGAAAGTTGGATACTTATTGAACACACCTCATATGTACATATATGTATATATCTCTCTTATAATACCAAGCTTGAACACTAAAAACTCGGCTCGCCGTCACACGATCCCTATGAAATTGCTGTGGCACTTAGCGGACATGCCGACAATGTTTGGGAAGTCTTGGCGTTCCATAGTACCACTTGCATTTTGCACAATGCATATTTTTGTCATTCCCCGTGTACGGTCTGTTGTCTGCTACCAGCTATGTTGTACTGCTATCCCGTGCATGTGCACGGGTATCGCTAATATATATATATATATATATATATATATATATATATATATATATATATATATATATATATATATATATATATATATATATATATATATATATATATATATATAGATATGTGTGTGTATGTATATATATATATATGTATATATATATATATATATATATATATATATATATATATATATATATATATATATATATATATATATATATATACGGATCATAGCGGATGATCCGCTGTGGCGACGCCTAACGGGAGCAGCCGAAAGAAAAAAGTAGATAATATATATATATATATATATATATATATATATATATATATATATATATATATATATATATATATATATATACATATATATATATATATATATATATATATATATATATATATATATATATATATGTATACACGAGGTCTGTCCAAATGTAATGGGACTGACTTCACAGAAATTTTATTCCAAAACACATTGAAATCACAGCTTGTCCCCTTCAACATTGTTTCCCTCCAGTCTCAAACACTTGTCCATCCTCTTTTTCCATGCTTCGATTTCCTCCCCCACCCCCCCCCCCCCCGGAAGGTTTCTTCTGGAATCCTCCGGAGCTCCGTCGTCACGGCCCTTTTGATGGCCTTCACATCAGGTATTGGGTCCCCTTGATCACACCCTTGAGCTTGGGGAATAGGAAAAAAATCACAAGGGGGGCCAAGTCTGGCGAATACGATGGTTGCTCCAGAGTTGGGGCGTTCCTCTCTGCCAGAAATTGTCGGATGCTCAGGGCACTGTGAGCAGGGGCATTGTCATGGTGGAGCACCCTGGTGTTCTCCCACAGATCCCTCCTCTTGTCCCAGACTGATCTCCTTGTACACGTTTTGATTCACTGTTTGACCCTGTGGGAGAAACTCGAAGTGCACGATGACCTTGATGTCAAAAAACGTGATGAGCATCACCTTGACCTTCGACTTCGACATCCTTGCTTTCTTTGGTCTTGGTGATGCCAGACTTTTCCACTGACGACTCTGCCGTTTGGTCTCGGTATCATATTCGAATATCCACGATTCATCACCAGTAATGACTCTCCCGCGCAGGTCTGGATCGTCCTTGAGGTGCTCGATAATATCTTGACAGACAGTGACTCTTTGCTGTTTCCAGTACTCGGACAACAGCTTGGGGACCATCTTTGCGCACACCTTGGGCATTTCGAGATTTTCAGTGATGATGCTCCAGAAATTGTCCTTATTGATGGAAAGTTCCTCAGCAATCATCCGCACCATGATTCGACGATCTGTGCACACCATCTGCTTCACACGCTCAAAGTTGTCCGCCGTTCTACTCGTTAAAGGTCTTCCAGACCGTGGATCGTCTTCAACCTCCTCCTGTCCCTCTTTGAACCTCTTGTGCCATTCAAATGCGTGTGTACATGACATCGTTTCTTCCCAGTGGGCTTGCTGCAGCATTGCGAAGGATTCGGAAGGTGTTTTGCCAAGAGAGTGTGTGTGTGTGTGTGTGTGTGTGTGTGTGTGTGTGTGTGTGTGTGTGTGTGTGTGTGTGTGTGTGTGTGTGTGTGTGTGTGTGTGTGTGTGTGTGTGTGTGTGTGTGTGTGTGTGTGTGTGTGTGTGTGTGTGTGTGTGTGGACAATACTGGAATACCTGGAGTGATCTTTTGGTTGTGGATGGCATCATCTACAAAGGCATGCAAATTGTCATTCCCTCCACTCTGAGACTCCGCATGCTGAGCCTGATTCATGAATCGCATCTTGGAATAGTCAAGTGTAAGCAACAATCTCGGGAGGTTCTATACTGGCCCTCCATGAGTGTGGACATAGAGCAAACTGTTCAGAACTGTACCAAGTGTGCAGTTTATCAAAATCGCCTGCCTGCTGAGCCCCTGAAACCGACTCCAACACCGAATCTACATTGGAGTGAAATTGGGACAGACCTGTTCCAGTTTGATGCTCAGACGTACCTGATAACGGTTGACTATTACTCCAAATTCATTGAGCTGGATGAAGTGAAGGATTTACGTTGCAGTACAACCCTTGAGCGGCGAAAAGCAAAGTTTTGTCGACATGGTCTACTGGAGACTCCATGGAGTGATAATGGGATGATGTACAACTCTCAACTTGTGAGGAAATTTTGTAAAGATCATGGAATCATTCTGAGAACATCCAGTCACAGATATCCATGTTCAAATGGAGAGGCAGAGAGGGCGGTACAACAATAAAACGACTCTGGTGAAAATCTACAGACAAATACTTGGCCTTGCTGGATTATTGCACAATGCCACTGGAAGGCATTAATCTATCACTGGATCAACTACTGATGGGAAGACGTCCGAGGAATACCCTTCACATTGCCCGAGGTCTGCTGGTGCCTCTAGCTTATGACCGTGATGATGTAAAAAGGCACTTTGACTTGGAAAAATCAAAACAGAAGTTCTATCATGATCGTCACTCACTCAAAGATCTTCCACCATTTCAACAGAATGATGAAGTTTGAATGGGGCCTCCGATGGGTTCCAAATGGTGGACACCAGCTGTGATGGTGAAGCAGCATTCTGAGCCACGTTCGTACATTGTTCAGTCCCAAGAAACAGGTGACACTTCTTACCGTAACTGACGACATTTAAGTAAGAGCACCAGTGTAGCCAATGAGGGTGTGACTGTCGATCGGTCTTTCGTGAATACTGATAACGCTACCAGTGAGGCCCATGGTGGCTCAAGCTGTTTGTCGGACCTGAAGCCTCCAGCTGGTGACCCTGCACCGACTGTAGATCTGGGTGAGCCAGACAGAGCAGTTCCTCCATCAGTGTCTCCACCTCGCCCAGTTCCCCCATGTGTACCTCGTACTCGAAGTGGTCGTATCAGTCGTCGAACAAACAGACTTGACTTGTGATGAACTGTTCATGTTTCCCTTGTTAAGTTTGGATGTTTCCTCGCACTGAATTGGAATTGATCTGTGAGTTTTGAATCTCGACACACACCTGTGAGTTATTGAAAACAAAATCGAAAATAAAATATACAAGAAAATTGGTTTTCTCACAAGCGTGTTATCCGCTAAAACCAGAAAAATAAATCGTTATTTCAAAATGAATAAATAACGATGATGAAGATTTGGAATCTCCAAACATGAAGGTGAATAAACTCCTCATCGCCGAAGTTCGAGGAAGGCTTCAGTACACAATGCGTCACGTGATCGCAATGGAACGCTCATGACGTCACAATGATCGTCGTTCAAACAATCAACAATCATTTCGATGTTGATCCCTCGTTGTGAAGGTCATCTTTCAGCAGCTCCCGAGTTTTTCACTCCAGAGATTTTCTCCAGATATATTTATTTAGCATGATGTGTGGATTTCGAAAGAAAACACAACGAAGGTTCGTTCTTCATGCAGGTTATTCACAACACCAGCAGATGTACCCGTCTACCACGGGTATGGGGGACAGGACGGATCACAACACTCGGTTACGATGGTTTCTTTGGATGTTTTTTGCCGCATTCAACAGCTCAGTTCGTAGTGG
>NW_028222289.1:35000-50000 GCF_056783735.1 Eptatretus burgeri
TTTTCAGGGAATCAACAATGAATCGCTCTCTTGGTTTTCAAGACATGAGTGTGATTTGCTCTCCCGATTCACAAGACGTTCGTGTGATTTGCTCTCCCGATTCACAAGACGTTCGTGTGATTTGCTCTCCCGATTCACAAGACGTTCGTGTGAACCAGTCATCACCATCCACAACACCGAAGAAAACCACCCTTTGGAAGCGTCTGAAGTAAATCATTTCATTTCCCTCTTTTCCACTTTTATGACCAGTTTTTGGGTACACTGTCACTCCCTCAGAAAATGTGCAGTAAATTGACTTTTCAATCTCTTTAAACTTAGGCACAAGTGCAGCAGACGTGAGAAGAAGGGGGAGGCTTATCTCAATGAGGAACACACCGTGTAAGTAAGAGAAAATATCCATTCGGAAAGTCGTGGCATGAAACGTACATCCAATAGCAATGGTATTCCTTTAAGTAATTTGACGTGAACACTGTCGTATCTTGATCACATTTAGCTTTCTATTTTCTGCATCATAGATTAGAGATTTCAGTGCTGGGCGGTTGCTTTGAGATGGTTGCACCGAGTTGTTTTGCCTGGGTTCATCCAGAATCTTGACCCAGATGTTTTTGGTCATCCTGGTGTTTTTCATGAAGCGTATCGATGTGTGTGTCATCCCATCAAAGGATGTGAAGCTGGAGGATAATAGAGTAGCAATGGGGGTGTTTTCGGTTTGGGGTTCGTGAATGACTTCGGCCACTGGTTCCTTCCGGCAAACCTCATAAGGAAGTTGTGGTTGTTGGGATCGTTACAGGAGAAGAGAAACTTCAGGGTTTTCAGAATATTTCTCAGAAAGAAGGGCAAATGGCAAGTATCGGGACGTTGTTGATCAGAGGAGGGATGCGATAAATGGAATACCACATCAACCAGACGTTTCAAAACATTCGTCTTCGTTTGCAATGATTTGATCCATAATGAAGCATGGCAGCAACTGCTTTGCATGTCACAATATTATGTCAGAATAATACTTCATCACCAATGCAATCAACATTTGCAAGTAATTTTGATAAAATCATTAGTCATATCAGTCTGTGCTGAACGAACACCATATCCATTCATTTAATCAGTTTATAACCCACTGAACGAAGCGCGAACCGAGGTTAAGCACTTGGTTCACTCTGTCTGCAGGCGTCACTCTGTGACAAAGGGATTAGTTGATTTCAATTTAATTTTACATTTTGAACACTGCAGAACACGAATCAGAAAACTTTCTTGCAGTATCGTGGTACTTTACCTCTGAATGTGGAAAATTGTAGGGAATGTCATCCTGAGCACGCATCTGCACTTCTTCTTCTTCAATCATATGTAGCAGAAGTCTGCAGGGAAGCATCATTGGCTGAGGGCATGGCTTTGGTACTTGTTGCAATGTCCTCTGCTGGTTACGGCAGTTGTTTGGAATTTGTCCACGGTCCTGGCGACAGCTCGCCCACTCTTGGTGAAGGACACCATGGCTCATTATCGTCCACCAAGGAATGCCGACAGATGGGACATCCGCTCAACGTCCATCTGAGGGAGGGCACACACATTGATGAATCGCCCTGCCTGTGATAAGTCGGGATGAGAGTTTATAGCTGGGTTGTGATGCAAACCCAGGCTAAACAGTTTAGATGTGACTATGCATTCGTCAAGAATGTTACTTCACAAAGAGATGTTCCCACAATGGAAGAGCACATAGACGTCGTAACCAGTACAAATCCGTATTTAAATACTGACGACAGTATCGATATGCAGGACTGTACAAGCTTGTGTGACTCGGCAATTAAAACTGACTGAAGAATCTGACCTGGAGGAAACAAACAGGAAGTCAGGTGGAAACGGTGGAGAAGCTCACCAGTCAAGGTCCTACCTCCTCTGAACAAATAAGACTCTTCTTTCAAAATACATACAGGAAACACAATATAAACCTGATGGAATACTTTCCAGATCTTCCGTCCTTCCCCGAATGTGCTCAGGCTATCGTACGTAAGCCTGACTTATTCGGTTTCCACGAGGCACACTGTCACCGCTTCCAAAAATTAATCGCCAAGGCGAAAAGGAATTCTAATCAACTATCCCACTTTTAATCTTATTCTTAGAAGCTATTATTTTCCTCATGGCCAGTTTCAAGAGTGGAACAATAAATGTTAATGGTGGTGGGAGTCCACTCCACAAGATCCAAATTAAACGGCTGGTTGAGGTCAATGGTCTTAACATAGCTTTGTTACAAGAGACCCATGCTGTCCGATCTGTTCAAACTCAGTGGCAACTATTTATGGACAAGGAATGTTTCTTTTGTAACAACTCCTCATCGAAGGCAGGCATCATATTTGTCTTAGGGAAACATTTTCACCCATCCTGCCTTAAATTTACAAGTATTATTTATGGACACCTTGCTTCTGTGACCTTCTCTATCAATCAGGTCAAGTTTACAATTCTCAATGTGTCTGCTCCAAGCAACAATGACGAGCGGATCTCCTTTTTTGCCAAATTGAGGAAATTCCTGCAAACACTGGATTTGCAGACATGTCTAATTATTGGTGGAGATTTTAACCATACTGTTAATTGTTCATGTGAACGAAATGAGCCGGAACCCCAACCATGTACTGCAAAAGTTTTTGCAAACATCATTGCGAAATATAATCTCCATGATATTTGGCACGTCCAGCACCCTTCTGATCTGTCTACACATGGTGTCGTTGTTTAAACAACCACATCTCACTTGCGAGGCTTGATCGCATCGATGTAAATTCTCATTTATTACATGGAGGGTATCAATCAAATATCGTGCCTTCCGGT
Organism: Eptatretus burgeri; assembly: GCF_056783735.1. Lineage (NCBI taxonomy): Eukaryota > Metazoa > Chordata > Myxini > Myxiniformes > Myxinidae > Eptatretus > Eptatretus burgeri. The sequence goes on from NW_028222289.1 coordinate 37,812, forward strand.
TTCTCCGACCATTCCCGAGCTCGAGTCTTTATTCAACTCTCTAAACCAGTGGTTCTCTACCTTTTTTTGCCCCATGCAGCCTTTTCACCATATGTCAGAATGTCATTCCCCCCTTTCCAATATTGTCTGACTCAAAAGGTGCATTCCAAATAATATGCATATAATATTGAAAATCTTTTATTTTTCCTTTCCAGTATTAGGACATATACATTTACGTGGATTATTTTTATAGGAGAATTTTTCTAATCTAACAGCAATCGAAAATGTTGATGGATTTTAAAACTTGAATAAAAGTAGTGTTTTTTAATATTCATAACGAATTACTTAACAGACTAAAGTTACTGAAGCATATTTCAATAAACAAAAAGTTCAATAGAATGCCAGGGTATTGTAATTCTTTTTATTCTGATGAAGATTGCAGTCAATGAGAAACCTGTGGTTGTTTTTTCTTCACCAATTCTTGGATACGCGGAGGTGTGCTTTAAAGGGCACAACACAGGTCATTTTCAACCTCCAATCCACTTTGTTGCTTCATTTTCATTGGCAACAGAGTTGAAAAGCCTGACTCACAAAGATATGTCGAAACAAATGGAAGCATTGCATGGATAGCTTTTTCTGACACTTTTGGGAAGGAATCGCACATCAAGGGCCAAAATTATGGGATTGATTTCTCATTGAACATATCTCTTGATCCTGAATCAGTCTTCACCTCCAGAAATTCATCTTGACAATGATCAGGAACTTTTTCAACTGACAATTTAAATGGATTTCACACTAAATCCAACTCCTTATCACTGAGTTCAGGAAAATGTCGGCTGAATTCATTTTCCAATGCTGTCAAATGTTGCAAAATTTCATTTTTTGCAAATTCTGGAAGCACTTGGTCTTCACCACCAGCAACAAGAATTGATGACAGTTTCTCAAACATTGCAACATTTTTGATCTTGACCTTTCTCTTCCAATTTTCCAGATTGCTCATGAAAGCTTCCAAGGAATCCATGTATTTTATGATGTTTGTATTCCTTCCTTGCATCTGAAGATTCAGTTTATTCAGCTGCTCAAAAATGTCAACCAAATAGGCAAGATGCATGATCCATTCCTCATCATCCAGCCAGACAAAAAATAGCATCTTACCCTGAACTTCAAAAAATAATTTCAGCTCATCTCGAAGCTCAAATACTCGCTCAGTTACATTTCCTTTTGAAAGCCACTGAACATTTGTGTGGAAAAGAAGCAAATGATGGCCTGCATCCATGTCAATACATAACTGTTTGAAAAGTCATGAGTTGAGAGCTCCTCCTTTGACAAAATGCACAATTTGAATTGTTTGATCCAAAACCTTCCCGAGTGGAGCTGGAAGTGTTTTTGAGGCCAGTGTCTGACGTTGGATCAGACAATGAATGCCTTTCACTTTTGGAGCTCGCTTTTTCACACAAACTTGAAATCCGGATTTTGTCGCCAACATAGCTGGTGCTCCATCTGAACAGCACCCACAGACATTATCCCACAAAAGATTTTCTGATTCAAAGAAAGATGAAACCTTATCCAAAATATCTGAGGCCTTGGGAGTTGCTTCAAGAGGAGAACAAAAGAGGAACTCATCTTTAATGAACCTGAGTGAACATATCTTGCAAACACCAGCAACTGGGAACACGATGCCACATCAATCGATTCATAAAGTTGAATTGAAAATAAGCCAAATGCTGCAGACTTGATCTCCTGCACAACTTGATCCTTCATGTCAATGGCCACGTTGCTGATCCTCCTTTGAACAGTATTGTTTGATCGTGAAACTGCTGCAATTTTTTTTTTTCTCCAAACCATTTCCCAACACAATTTCCACCATTTTGAGAGCACAAGGTTTGATCAGTTTCCCCAATTGTATGTGGTTTTTTTCTGCTTTGCTGTCTCCATTGCGACGACATGAGAAGCTTCAATAACCTTTTGGTTCATGTGTTGGAATGCCCCTGTTGAATCCAGCTTCATCTTTTCGAGAGCATTCCCATGACGTTCAAAAAAGCTTTTGTCCTTGTCCTTGTGTTGAGGATGAACATTCTGCAAAAGTTGCTTCAACTTTGTTGGTTTCATCGAATCATTTGACAAAGTTGGCTACAAATAACACATTGAGGCCTTTCTTCTCCATTGATGATGATGGATGTGAATCCATATTGAATATATGAATCATCGTACCCTCCTTTTTGACACTCATGATGGGCTCCAAATTCTGTGAATAAAAAACAAGAATAAGTCAAAGATAACTATAAATGGAATATTTAGACAGATAAAAAAGTGAAATATGTATCTTTATTTTTAATTTAATCTGACATTCAATAAACTTTATTGAATGTCACAGATTAAATTAAAAACAAACTACAATTCTACAGATTGTACATAATCTACAGGACATCACACCTTAATCAATAAAGTGTGATGTCTTGCAGATTATGTACAATCTGTAGAATTGTAGTTTGCAGAAAGATCAATATTCCAACAGTTTGAGTCTGCCAATCTGTGGTCCCAATTCCCTCCTGAAACCCTGGAATTTCCCCCCTGGTTGAGAACCCCTGCTCTAAACCATGTCCAGGGAGCTCTCATTGGAAATTCAACAACAGTTTACTAGAAAACCTCAACTTCATTCAGGCCTTTGAATCCTTCTGGACGGCTCTCCGAGACCAGGAGTTAAACTGTCCCGTTAACCCGCTGATATGGTGGGATTTAGTAAAAACCCAAATTAAACGTTTCTGTCAACAGTATCAGTTTTTCTCAACAAGGGCTGACCATGAAATAAAGAAATTATTGCAGTTGGAGATTTTACATCTCCAACGGGTCATCGGACAAAATAATAGTAACATACAAAAAACCTTAAATGAGAAATAGTCCTTATTAAAGGAAATAACTGAGAGGAATGCACATGGTCTGGCGCCTTCGTTCGGATGAGGGTGTGACACCTGAATGAGGCAGACGTACCAACCAAGTACTTATTTCCCTTGGACAAACGTCTTCCCAGTAAGCAGCTTTCTCAGCTGCGATTGGTAGATTCATCCATTAACTTTACACAATCAGCAATCAAACTTTTTGCGAAGGAATACTTTTCGAAAATATATTCAATGGAACAAATAAATCCTTTCAGTGTCGCCTCTATATCCGTAGGCCTGCCAGTGTTGTGTGAAAATGGGCGTTCTCAACTGGAAAGACCCATTACTTTGGATGAACTTGGCACTGCCCGGCATGGCCTTGCCATTGGGAAAACACCTGGTTTGGATGGACATAGAACCGAATTCTACAGGAACTTTTGGCACTTATTGGATCCAGATCTCATGAACACTTTGAATGCAAGCTGCCAGCTTGGAGAGCTACCTCAGAGTTGCTGACGAACTCTTCTTACCCTCATCCCCAAAAAGGGAGACATGTTGTGTGTTGAAAATTGGCGTCCTATCTCCCTGTTATGTATGAGTGATAAGATATTTTCAAAAACCCTGGCATCGCGACTTACTCCTCATCTATCCTCGATGTTGAAGGAAGACCAATGTTACTGTGTCCCAAAACGTTCCATCAATGACATCTCCCTTGTGAGAGACATCATTGAACTGTGCAAGGAAAACCCTAAAAATTTAGGACTTCTCCTTGATCAGGAGAAAGCCTTTGACCATGTTGACCATCAGTACCTTTTTGAAGTGCTTGAGCAGTTTGGACTTGGTTCGACCTGCATCTCTTATATTAAAATACTATATAATAATATTTCTCATGTGCTTAAGATAAACAATGAACTTGTTACACCTTTGTCTGTTAACAGGGGAATTAGACTTGTGAGGTTGTCCTCTTTCTGGGTTGCTGTATGCTCTCTCCATCGAACCCTTACTGGTTTATTTGCGCTGTAGACTAACAGGGTTTACTTTGTCCCAGCTTGAACGGCCCATCAAGATACTGGCATACGCCGATGACGTATGTGTACTCGTGCAAGATAACAATGATATTATCATTTGTTATTGTTTATCCTTATTCGAAAAGGCTTCTTCAGCCAAAGTAAATTGGAACAAAACGAGCGCCCTTTGGCTCAGCCCGTTGTGATCATTGGCACCAAGACTTCCGGCTCCACTGGCATGGGCCAACGATGGTGTGAAATACCTCGGAGTGTTCTTCGGTAATAATACCACAGTAGCAAAGAATTGGGCTGGTCTGCTCAAGTTTGTTGAGGGTAAACTGCAAAAATGGAAAGGTCTGATCACACAACTGTCATATCGTGGAAGGGTCTTGGTCATCAACACACTGGTGGCCTCTACCTGATGGCACAGGTTCTTCGTGCTGCATCCTCCAGCGGTGTTGCTTCAACATCTCCAGAAGTGATTTGTGTCTTTTTCTGTGATGGTAAACATTGGCTGCGACCTGGGGTCCTCAGTTTACCACTGACCGATGGAGGCCAAGGCCTGGTCGACATAAAGAGCCGGCTAATGGCCTTTCAACTGTCGGTTGCTCTTCGCATGCTATACACGTGACCCTCTCCACCATGGGTCAACGTCGTTCGTCAACTTTTGCAAAAGGCTGGGAGACACGGCCATGACCACTCTCTTTTCCTGATGAACCTTTCCAAAATCGACACATCTCCTCTCTCTGGTTTATATCAGAGCATGCTAAATGCGTGGCAAGCTCTGACAACAACAAGAGCGACACATTCTTACACGAAGCAAATGTTTCTGGAAGAACCTTTGTCCTGCAATTCCTTTTTCCAGGATATGCCTGCTGATCGGTGTTTTATTCAACACTTTCCCGATAAGGGAGTTAAATCTGTCGCAGATCTTCGCAGCCCAAACGGCAGTTGGATCGGAGCTGATCCATTAACAAGCCTGATCGGTGTGCGATACTCTCGAATTGTTGCATGCATATAATGTTGTGTGCTTTGGACATACACACATGCATATAATGTTGTGTGCTTTGCTTGCACCTGCTTGGGAGCAGGACCAGCAGAGCAATGAACAAAATACACATCGAATACCTTCTCTCTCTACCTTTCCTGAACTCGGATGTGTTTTTTTTCTCTTGCCAGCTCTCTTCCTTGCCCCCCTTTTAACGGAGGCTTCATTGGCCTTCCCAAACAAAAAGGCCTTCATTTAGGTTGTGTAAAATTTCTTTCACATCGGCAAACAACATAGCAGAGGGTTCGATGGAGAGACCTCTTAACTTGTTCTCCCCCTTATTTTCCGAACTGGGAAGGTTTTTCGAACCCTACTGTACCGCCATGACATGGTGACCTCCAATGGAGACCAGTACACTGGATCCTTCCTTGTAATCACTTGTTACACCGTTTTTCAAATCTTCTGGTGGATGAATGTCCCATTTGTAAGAAGTCTGAAAACCTTTTTCACATCTATGTTGAATGCCAACGGTTGGCACATTTATTCATCTTACTTCGGAATTGTTTTGTGAGGTTTGGTTTGTTTTTAACACTTATGTGTTCATTCATGGATTGGATATCCCACACAAAAATTCCAATGCTGTGTAAGCCAATTTCCTGCTTGCTCAGGCAAAGATGGCAGTATATAAGTCAAGGAAATGAAAACTTGATGGTGTTGGAGTAAATGATGAAGATGCTTTGTTTTTGTTTTTGTTTGCGGGGGGGTGAGAGTGGCATGTGAGGATGTGGTGGTTGTGTGGGGGAGGGGTAAAGGCATTTTGTTAGTTTTGCAAAGGGGAGGACAAATTGGTCCATCAGCAAAGCAACAGCGAGGCGACAGAGCGACATATATAAATCACAAACACTTGCTCCGTGTGGACTTTCTTTGCATAATTTTTTTTTTTGCATTCTCCGTGGGGTAAATGCAGGTATTTATACATTCTCTATGTAGTACATGTTGGTATTTTTACATTCTCTATGTAGTAAATGCAAGTATTTATACATTCTCTACGTGGTAAATGCAGGTATTTATACATTCTCTACGTGGTAAATGCAGGTATTTATACATTCTCCGTGTGGTAAATGCAGGTATTTATACATTCTCTATGTGGTAAATGCAGGTATTTATACATTCTCCGTGTGGTCAATGCAGGTATTTATACATTCTCTATGTAGTAAATGTTGGTATGTTTACATTCTCTATGTAGTAAATGTTGGTATTTATACATTCTCCGTGTGGTCAATGCAGGTATTTATACATTCTCTATGTAGTAAATGTTGGTATGTTTACATTCTCTATGTAGTAAATGTTGGTATTTTTACATTCTCTATGTAATAAATGTTGGTATTTTTACATTCTCCGTGTGGTAAATGCAGGTATTTATACATTCTCTATGTAGTACATGTTGGTATTTTTACATTCTCTATGTAGTAAATGCAAGGATTTATACATTCTCTATGTGGTAAATGCAGGTATTTATACATTCTCCGTGTGGTAAATGGAGGTATTTATACATTCTCTATGTGGTAAATGCAGGTATTTATACATTCTCCGTGTGGTCAATGCAGGTATTTATACATTCTCTATGTAGTAAATGTTGGTATGTTTACATTCTCTATGTAGTAAATGTTGGTATTTTTACATTCTCTATGTAGTAAATGTTGGTATTTTTACATTCTCCGTGTGGTAAATGCAGCTATTTATACATTCTCTATGTAGTAAATGTTGGTATTTTTACATTCTCTATGAGGTAAATGCAAGTGTTTATACATTCTCTATGTGGTAAATGCAGGTATTTATACATTCTCCGTGTGATAAATGCAGGTATTTATACATTCTCTATGTAGTAAATGTTGGTATTTTTACATTCTCTATGTAGTAAATGTTGGTATTTTTACATTCTCTATGTAGTAAATGTTGGTATTTATACATTCTCCGTGTGATAAATGCAGGTATTTATACATTCTCTATGTAGTAAATGTTGGTATTTTTACATTCTCTATGTAGTAAATGTTGGTATTTTTACATTCTCTATGTAGTAAATGTTGGTATTTTTACATTCTCTATGTAGTAAATGTTGGTATTTTTACATTCTCCGTGTGCTAAATGCAGGTATTTATACATTCTCTATGTAGTAAATGATGGTATTTATACATTCTCTATGTAGTAAATGTTGGCATTTTTACATTCTCTATGTAGTAAATGATGGTATTTATGCATTCTCTATGTAGTACATGTTGGTATTTTTACATTCTCTATGTAGTAAATGATGGTATTTATACATTCTCTATGTAGTAAATGTTGGTATTTTTACATTCTCCGTGTGCTAAATGCAGGTATTTATACATTCTCTCTGAAGTAAATGTTGGTATTTTTACATTCTCCGTGTGCTAAATGCAGGTATTTATACATTCTCTGTGTGGTAAATGTTGATATTTTTACATTCTCGATGTAGTAAATGTTGGTATTTTTACATTTTCTATGTAGTAAATGTTGGTATTTTTACATTCTCTATGTAGTAAATGTTGGTATTTTTACATTCTCCGTGTGCTAAATGCAGGTATTTATACATTCTCTATGTAGTAAATGTTGGTATTTTTACATTCTCTATGTTGTAAATGATGGTATTTATACATTCTCAATGTAGTACATGTTGATATTTTTACATTCTCTATGTAGTAAATGTTGGTATTTTTACATTCTCTATGTAGTAAATGTTGGTATTTTTACATTCTCCGTGTGCTAAATGCAGGTATTTATACATTCTCTATGTAGTAAATGTTGGTATTTTTACATTCTCTATGTAGTAAATGATGGTATTTATACATTCTCAATGTAGTACATGTTGGTATTTTTACATTCTCTATGTAGTAAATGTTGGTATTTTTACATTCTCTATGTAGTAAATGTTGGTATTTATACATTCTCCGTGTGATAAATGCAGGTATTTATACATTCTCTATGTAGTAAATGTTGGTATTTTTACATTCTCTATGTAGTAAATGTTGGTATTTTTACATTCTCTATGTAGTAAATGTTGGTATTTTTACATTCTCTATGTAGTAAATGTTGGTATTTTTACATTCTCCGTGTGCTAAATGCAGGTATTTATACATTCTCTATGTAGTAAATGATGGTATTTATACATTCTCTATGTAGTAAATGTTGGCATTTTTACATTCTCTATGTAGTAAATGATGGTATTTATGCATTCTCTATGTAGTACATGTTGGTATTTTTACATTCTCTATGTAGTAAATGATGGTATTTATACATTCTCTATGTAGTAAATGTTGGTATTTTTACATTCTCCGTGTGCTAAATGCAGGTATTTATACATTCTCTCTGAAGTAAATGTTGGTATTTTTACATTCTCCGTGTGCTAAATGCAGGTATTTATACATTCTCTGTGTGGTAAATGTTGATATTTTTACATTCTCGATGTAGTAAATGTTGGTATTTTTACATTTTCTATGTAGTAAATGTTGGTATTTTTACATTCTCTATGTAGTAAATGTTGGTATTTTTACATTCTCCGTGTGCTAAATGCAGGTATTTATACATTCTCTATGTAGTAAATGTTGGTATTTTTACATTCTCTATGTTGTAAATGATGGTATTTATACATTCTCAATGTAGTACATGTTGATATTTTTACATTCTCTATGTAGTAAATGTTGGTATTTTTACATTCTCTATGTAGTAAATGTTGGTATTTTTACATTCTCCGTGTGCTAAATGCAGGTATTTATACATTCTCTATGTAGTAAATGTTGGTATTTTTACATTCTCTATGTAGTAAATGATGGTATTTATACATTCTCAATGTAGTACATGTTGGTATTTTTACATTCTCTATGTAGTAAATGTTGGTATTTTTACATTCTCTATGTAGTAAATGTTGGTATTTTTACATTCTCCGTGTGCTAAATGCAGGTATTTATGCATTCTCTATGTAGTAAATGTTGGTATTTTTACATTCTCTATGTAGTAAATGATGGTATTTATACATTCACTATGTAGTAAATGTTGGCATTTTTACATTCTCGATGTAGTAAATGATGGTATTTATACATTCTCTATGTAGTACATGTTGGTATTTTTACATTCTCTATGTAGTAAATGATGGTATTTATACATTCTCTATGTAGTAAATGTTGGTATTTTTACATTCTCCGTGTGCTAAATGCAGGTGTTTATACATTCTCTATGAAGTAAATGTTGGTATTTTTACATTCTCTATGTAGTAAATGTTGGTATTTTTACATTCTCCGTGTGCTAAATGCAGGTATTTATACATTCTCTGTGTGGTAAATGTTGATATTTTTACATTCTCTCTGTAGTAAATGATGGTATTTATACATTCTCTATGTAGTAAATGTTGGTATTTTTACATTCTCCGTGTGGACTTTCTTTACATAATTTTTTTTTGCATTCTCCGTGTGGTAAATGCAGGTATTTATACATTCTCTCTGTAGTAAATGTTGGTATTTATACATTCTCTATGTCGGAAATGTTGGTATTTATACCTTCTCTATGTGGTAAATATTGGTATTTTTACATTCTCCATGTGGTAAATGATGGTGTTTTTACATTCTCCATGTAGTAAATGATGGCATTTTTACATTATCCATGTAGTAAATGATGGTATTTTTACATTATCCATGCAGTAAATGTTGGTATTTTTACATTATCCATGTAGTAAGTGTTGGTATTTTTACATTCTCCATGTGGTAAATGGTGGTCTTTTTACATTCTCCATGTAGTAAATGTTGGTATTTTTACATTCTCCTTGTGGTAAATGGTGGTCTTTTTACATTCTCTATGCAGTAAGTGTTGGTATTTTTACATTCTCCTTGTGGTAAATGATGGTCTTTTTACATTTTTAATATCATTTCTATCATTCTATTTTTGCATTTTTTACATTTGTTGTAAATTAATTGGATTTAAGAGGTTTTTTTTGGATTTAAGAAGAGTGTTCTTTTTTAGGGAATCAACAATGAATCGCTCTCTTGGTTTTCAAGAAATGAGTGTGATTTGCTCTCCCGGTTCACAAGACGTTGGTGTTATTTGCTCTCCCGATTCACAAGACGTTCGTGTGAAACAGTCATCACCATCCACAACACCGAAGAAAACCACCCTTTGGAAGCGTCTGAAGTAAATTATTTCATTTCCCTCTTCTTCACTTTTATGACCAGTTTTGGGGTACACTGTCACTCCCTCACAAAATGTGAAGTAAATTGACTTTTCAATCTCTTTCAACTTAGGCACAAGTGCAGCAGACGTGAGAAGAAGGGGGAGGCTTGCAGCAATGAGGAACACACCGTGTAAGTAAGAGAAAATATCCATTCGGAAAGTCGTGGCATGAAACGTACATCCAATAGCAATGGTATTCCTTTAAGTAATTTGACGTGAACACTGTCGTATCTTGATCACATTTAGCTTTCTATTTTCTGTTTCATAGATTAGAGATTTCAGTGCTGGGCGGTTGCTTTGAGATGGTTGCACCGAGTTGTTTTACTTGGTTCCATCCAGAATCTTGACCCAGATGTTTTTGCTCATCCTGGTGTTTTTCTTGAAGGGCATCGATGTGTGTGTCATCCCATCAAAAGATGTGAAGATGGTGGACCATCTCGTAGCACTGGGGGTGTTTTTCGGGTTGTGGTTCGTGAATGACTTCGGCCACTGGTTCTTTCCGGCAAACCTCATAAGGAAGTTGGGGTTGTTGGGATAGTTACAGGAGAAGAGAAGCTTTAGGGTTTTCAGAATATTTCTCAGAAAGAAGGGCAAATGGCAAGTATCGGGACGTTGTTGATCAGAGGAGGGATGCGATACATGGAATACCACATCAACCAGACGTTTCAAAACATTCGTCTTCGTTTGCAATGATTTGATCCATTATGAAGCATGGCAGCAACTGCTTTGCATGTCACAATATTATGTCAGAATAATACTTCACCACCAATGCAGTCAACATATGCAAGTAATTTTGAGGAAATCATTAATCATATAATTCCTGTGCTTCACAAACACTATATCCATTCATTTAATGTTTATCACCCACCGAACGAAGCGCAAACCAAGGTTACGCACTTGGTTCACGCTGTCTGTCTAAACACGTCACTCTCTGACAGAGGAATTGCTTGATTTCAGTTTAGTTTTACATTTTGAACACTGTAGAACACGAATCGGAAAACTTTCTTGCAGTATTGCAGTACTTTCGCTCTGAATGTGGAAAAGTATATGGAATGTCATCCTGAGCACGCATCTGCACTACTTCTTCTTTTTCTTCAATCATGTGCAGCACAAGGCTGCATCATTGGCTGAGGGCACGGCTGTGCTGCTTGTTGCAATGTCCTCTGCTGGTCATGGCAGGAATTTGGAATTTTTCCACGGTGCGGGTGATAGCTCGCCGACTCTTCATGAAGGACACAATGGGATCGTTCACGTCCACCAAGGTATCCTGGCAGATGAGACGCCCGCTCAACATCCATCCGAGGGACCCTTTTTTCTCCTTGTATGGGAGGCTTCTCCTGGGAGAAGCTTCATGTGCAAGACGTCTGCATCTTCTTCCTCCATCCTTGCCTGTCTTGGTGCTCTCATGAGCCTCTCCTGGTACTCTCACGGTGGACTCTCCCATCTCCACTCACATGCACACCCATGGACTCTCTTATGTCCTCGTTAGTTCTCCACCCGAACTCTCCTGTATCGACCCCTCTGGTCTCGACTCTCGTGCAGGGACTTCTCTTCCTCTTCCTCCTGGGCAAAGTCTTGCTCTCAGGTCCTGGCCACAGGGGCGGCCCCAACAAAAAAATATGCACATCCGCTCATCTGGGTTCCACAGCCCACCGCACTACCACAGCTGGCACACACTGACCAGCAAGATCTTAATTGGCCTTTTTTGCACACCCATGACATGTGTGCCTCTGAGGATGAGAAGTCCACGCCGAGTCCCGCTGTCCAGAGGTATCTACGCATTCATAATTAATGTTTACCCTGTCTATACATTGCATCCGCTGCCTCCTCAGCGTCATGTGATTCAAATGTCTTACTCCAACAGATCCCTTTGACATGGCAATCGAACCTCCTCAAAACACACGGACCATACTACACTTACAACAGTCCAGCTACGGATCCCCCCCCCCTTCCATGGAAGAATATATATTTCAATAATATGTGTTTATTTAGTCTGAAAGATGATAACGGTCCTCATACTGATCTGTGGTGGGGACCCCTTTTACTTGCATTCTTCCGTTCACATCCAATCTTTGGTTCCCATCATGAATCCAATTAGTTCTTC
>NW_028222290.1:0-50000 GCF_056783735.1 Eptatretus burgeri
AATGTTGTTCATTTGAAAAATCCTGATTTTAAACCACACGTTGAACATCATGAAGAATGACGTCAGTACAGGCTCAGCTCACCTGGAAAATGATGGGACGTATCTTCTCCTCTGTCATTGGTGCATGATGTTGCCGATAATCCAACAGACTACCTGTGTGGATAAGTTGCCATGAGTGAGTGAAATGATCAGATTTGATCACAGGTACACACCTTCGGAACAGAAGATTGATTAAAAACATACCACCATGTGCGAGTTCCAGGACCATGAACATCATCTCCTCGGTCTTGTTAATGTCATAAACTTGAACTACATGGGGATGACAGAGTGCAGGAGAAAGAATCATCAGAACTAAAATGCAGAAATAAAAACAAATCCTCATTATGATAACTACATCTGTTGAGTGAGGAGGAGGCTCAAATGTGACACGGTGAGGCCTTTGACTGGCTTTCCGTCACATGACTGATGTAGTTTAACTGTGGAGAGCTACCCACTTCTACTCAGCACGAAGTTCCACATAAAGGGTGATCTGAACATTCCTCGTGCTGGGAACGTAGTTTGTGTACATTCAATGGATGATCTCAGGGGTCTATAGATCCGGGACACCATCCATGATCATGAGTGTGAAGTATGAAGTGGTTGGGGTTAGTCGTTATTACTGGGAGTGTGATGTAGTCGGGGTAAGTTGTTATTACTGGGAGTGTGATGTAGTCGGGGTAAGTTGTTATTACTGGGAGTGTGATGTAGTCGGGGTAAGTTGTTATTACTGGGAGTGTGAAGTCGTCTGGGTAAGTTGTTATTCCTGGGAGTGTGAAGTCGTCTGGGTAAGTTGTTATTACTGGGAGTGTGATGGAGTTGGTGTAAGTCGTTATTACTGGGAGTGTGATGTAGTTGGGGTAAGTCGTTATTCCCAGGAGTCTGAAGTCGTTGGGTAACTCTTTATTCCATCTCGTATCTGACTGATCGATTTTCTGAATCAAACATTGTCTTCCATTCATTATATCGGGAAATAAAAGGCACAATCTCATGTTTCCCCATCTTTGTTTCACCATTAAATGAATACAATTAATTTTTTATCTCCAGAGTCAAGGCTCATGGAAGAGCGAGAACACTGAACAGATCAGGAGACAACAGAACAAAAGGAACGAGAGAGACAGACACACTTATAGTGGGGTTGAAAAACAAAATAGGGGGAGATTGGGACAAGCAATGGGTGTGGGGAGGACGCATGGGGTGGACAGGATGGAACCAGAAACATCATGTCAGTTCGGAAAAAAACTGTAAATTTGGAAGGAGTTGGAGGGGGGGCATTAAATGGGGTCGAAATTGTCATGTTTTTGGATGAGGGAGGGGGGCTCATCTGAAATGGTGATAACAGCTGTCGTGAAGAGTTGGAGGGAAGAATAAGATTGGGGAGAATGTGGGGTTTGGTTGCACAGGTGGAAGAAAGAGGAACGAATGAGTGGAGATGAGCAGTGATCCTGGATTTTGGAAGTTTCACAAGAAGGGGATTGATGGTGGACCTTGCCTGCCCAGCAGAGACCCTGGGTGGAGGGGTAAAGGCTGGGGAAGCACGGAAAGAGCAGAGGTTGCAAGATCAGACCAGAAAAGATCGGCCGTAGAGATAGAGAAACCACCTACCTGTCTGCGACAGGAAAGTGATCGGCCCACAAAGAAGATTCCAATGATCCTGAAGGTCTTGGTTTCCATGGCGTTGACCTGAGTAAGGTGTGAGGTTGGGGAGCCAACCCAAAGGAGAGAGTATGTGCTCCATCAAGCTGCGGATGAAAGTCTTGTCGTTTAATAGGAGTTCAGGTGTACCAAGGAAGGTGTACTAACCCTCACAGCCTTGTATGACGTAGGATGCCCAGTCAGTGGCTGGCCTTGGAGACCAACTTTGGAATGTGGTTTGCTGAAGAAAGATCATTGCTGATTGTGAGACCGAGGAGTTTGAATGATTGAACTTCCTGAAGAGGATTATTGTTGAGAAGGTCGATGTGAGGGTTCACCAGACGGTCCTTTCGGAAGTTCAGTGGATGCACCGTGCTGAAAATGCCGCACATTGAAAGACCATTTGGCCCATTGTATCCCTGCTGTATCCGTGTCCGAACATGTCACCGATAGGTATTGTGAATGAAAGAGTTAACCCCATGCAGGTAATCTGACCATGCCACGAGCACAAGATGGCCTACTTTTTGGAAAGATTTCCAGGGTCCTCAACCCATCCATATTCAAATGAAGGAAAACAAACCTTTTCAGTGAATAACAGTAATAATACAAACAAAGCATCTTGATTTAACATCATCACGATGAAAGAACAATTTATAATTTAAAATGAAATGCTCACTTACTGATGTTTGGATGATGCAAGGAAGAAATGATGGAGGCTTCTTTTGAAAACTGCAACGAGAGAGACAGAGACAGAGACAGAGACAGAGACAGAGAAGAGAGAATGAATAAAGTGACGACATGTGGGGTACAATGTATGAGTCCAGGTAGTCCCCAAAACCGAGATTTTAACCTCATAAATACATTTCAGGACTGAATACTCTCTTGAGACAAAGTTTCATGATATTCCATATTCTCAGGAATATTCCTTACTGAAGTTAAAATATTTATATTTTTGTGATGTTGAGGGTAAAGATGACGTTTTAATTGGTCCCAGTAACACCTGTTTACTTTGTGAATCTGTTTACTTTCGACCAACAGGTGGAAATCATGAACGAACCTTTCAGGTCAAGTCACATTTCGCTGTGATTTGCACTCTAACCCCAAATGGCATGAAATAAACTCACTTTCTCAAAGTCGTTCTTCAAGGAAATTTTAATTGCCACCTGGAAGAGATACAGACAGGTAAAAGTTGATCATTAACTTGTGATGCAGTTCCAGGTGCACAGGTGTGAGTCAGACCATTTACATCAATTTTCATCTCACAAGCATCGTGCTCACCTTCACAAAACATGTAGACCAATATGGTAACATACTTATCAAAGGTAGAAGGGGAACATCCAATCACATCATCAGGCTCCATCAGCAAAAGGTAAAGTTCAGATTTCAGGGAAAAAGAGATGAGTTTCCATCCATCCATCCATTGGGACCATACTCTGTGCAGAGCGTTGGTGCTACCTCAGCAGTCTCCTTGGCTATTGGGCATAATCCTGGATGGGTGGCCACTCTGACACAGGATACCAGCAAGCTGGCACTCATTTTGCCGACCTCACAAGGATGACAGGCAGAATCAACCCCACCTGTTATTAATTCAACAGCCAAGTGGGGTTTGAACTCAGGATGCTTCAGATCCCAAGTTCACCACGTGAACCATTAAGCCAACACCAAGCATACACAAGTGTATAAATGCACGAAGAGGATAAACAAGGTAATTGAGGTGAATTTTACCACATTTACACTCATTTACATGAACTTCACATGTTGGAGGAAACTTTAAGGGAGCGAATTGAGATTTAATGAATTAATTTACAGATGTAGGTACAGGAAGAGGAAAACCTTTTCATGTTCACCTTTATGAACCCTGACCACAACCCTGAAAGCACGACACCTTTCCGTACCTCATCACCAGACAAGGTGTTCCTCGCTTTGTAAACTGCTCCCTGACCTCCTTCACCGAGCTTTCTGATGACGTCATACTTCTCGATCTGAACAACAATACAAATTGAGAAAACGTCATGTTTCATTCGAAGATCAGAGAAAGAATACATCAAGATCTTTAAACAAGATGTTTCTCAGTATCGTTATTTCACCTTAACAATCGAGTTACTTCATTACAAACCTCACAACGAAAATTTACAAATAAAAGGTGAGGATCTGCTCACATCTCGGAACTCAACTGCAGGGGACATGATATTGATCGGTGGAATAAAGTGGGTTTTTAACTTCAACCAACACGTCTCTTCTCCATGACAAAAATAGGACCGCTTGTCCCGGAGCTCACCTGCATCAGGAGCAACAGGCACTCAAACTCCCCACAGACCCCCCTCAGACCCTGATTATTTTAATGTTGTGAACAATAATTGGTACATCATGGGTGATGAAGGTTGTGGTCAGTTTCATCGAAATTGTGTGGGTCGTTTCGAAGAAACCTCCCACCCCTCGAAGACCCCATTAACAAGCCACACGTTTCATCAAAATCGAATGTTCGTTCAAGCGATAGTGACCGAAGTGTTTACGAATTGACGAACTCAATGACACTCACTCACGCACTCACAGACACTGCTGGATCGCATATGCTCACCGGTCGAAAGTGCAGGTGATCTTTAAAAGAGATAACACTTAACATCTCGCTTACCTGGAGAGGGATATCCAGAGGCAAGGAAGATGAGGAACTGTGTTCCAAACTCTGTTCTGGAGACAGTGGAGATGAAGAATTTCTCTCCCACCTCGACTCCACATGTGATTGAGAGGGGGGAATGTTGGACCACCTCAATTCCACCCATGATGGAGATGGGGAATTGTCAGCCAACATCGCATACAGACGTGATAGAGATGAGGGATTGCTAGACCACCTCAATTCCACCCATGATGGAGATGGGGAATTGTCAGCCAACATCGCATACAGACGTGATAGAGATGAGGGATTGTTAGACCACCTCAAATCCTCCCGTGATGGAAATGGGGGATTGTTGGACCACCTCAATTCCTCCCGTGATGGAGATGGGGGATTGTTGGACCACCTCAATTCCTCCCGTGATGGAGATGGGGGATTGTTGGACCACCTCAATTCCTCCCGTGATGGAGATGGGGGATTGTTGGACCACCTCAATTCCTCCCGTGATGGAGATGGGGGATTGTTGGACCACCTCAATTCCTTCTGTGATGGAGATGGGGAATTGTCAGCCAACATAGAATACAGACGTGATAGAGATGAGCGATCGTTAGACGACCTCAGTTCCTCCCGTGATGGAGACGGTGGATTGTTGGAGCACCTCAATTCCTCCCGTGATGGAGATGAGGGATTGTTGGACCACCTCAATTCCACCCATGATGGAGATGGGGTATTGTCAGCCAACATCGCATACAGACTTGATAGAGATGAGGGATTGTTGGACCACCTCAATTCCACCCATGATGGAGATGGGGTATTGTCAGCCAACATCGCATTCAGACTTGATAGAGATGAGGGATTGTTGGACCACCTCAATTCCACCCATGATGGAGATGGGGAATTGTCAGTCAACATTGCATACAGACTTGATAGAGATGAGGGATTGTTCGACCACCTCAATTCCTCCCGTGATGGAGATGGGGGATTGTTGGACCACCTCAATTCCACCCATGATGGAGATGGGGAATTGTCAGCCAACATTGCATACAGACTTGATAGAGATGAGGGATTGTTCGACCACCTCAATTCCTCCCGTGATTGAGACGGGGGATTGTTGGACCACCTCAATTCCTCCCGTGATTGAGACGGGGGATTGTTGGACCACCTCAATTCCTCCCGTGATTGAGATGAGGGTTTGTTGGACGCCCTTGATTCCACCCGAGATGGAGATGAGGAATTGCAAGACAACCTCACACATGGAGATGATGGAGATGCGGCATTGTTGGACCACCAAGATTCCACCCGTGATGGAGATGAGGGATTGTTAGACCACCTCAACCCCTTCCTTGATGGAGATGGGCAATTGTCAGCCAACATCACATACAGACTTGATAGAGATGAGGGATTGTGAGACGACTTCAATTCCACCCGTGATGGAGATGGGGGTTTGTTGTCAAAGCTCAACTGATGTTTCTGTCCAAAATTAGAATCCATTGCTCTTAATAGACACTTTATATCAGCAAAAGGCGAAAGAACAAAGTCTGATCGATCGCTGTAAATCACCAAACTGAAACGACGTCAAAAGGTTCGTTTTGTTTTTGAAAATAACGGTTGTCTGGTTGATCACGTGGTTCGAGTTGACCAATCAGGTGGCTTGGCGAGTTTCCACAGAAATCCGTTTGAAACATGATTCGATTGGAAGAACGTCAAACGAAGTTAGTGAGGTTTGTGTTGAGATTAAATTTAAAAAACGAGCTCATGGTAAAAGTTATGTAACCCGACGGTGTCAATGTTTGTTTATTCTGTGATTTGCAACGTCTTGGAAACATAGGAAGTGTTCGCGCATGCGCACGAACAAGATGACCTCGTGACGGAATGACGTGTTGTCGGACTCTCCAGATCACGTGACCAATCCCGCCGAGAAGTTCGCGCATTTCAGTCATCGAGACGCGACACAAGACGACATTTTGAAGATTTAACCTTCATTAATTGTGAAGTTATAAATAAGTTGTGAAGTTTTATAATTGGGGTAAAGACGAAGCTTTCCAAATTTACAGATGACACAAAGCTTGGAGGTGAGGTGGGTCTCAGAGGGGATGGTGATGAGATACACGAAAGTATTGATACTTGTATAAATTGTCAGATGTAATTTCACCTGAGCGAGTGTGAGGTGTTGGCCTAGCCGGATTAACCACTCGGCCCCTGAGGCCCGGGCCTTGGCCGACGAAAATTTCCGACGAGATTTTTTTATTCTCAGTATTAATCACGTGACTCGACATGTGGAGGAAGGCTGAACACACCGTGAGGGAAGGCGGCTGGCACGCTGCCAGATCGTGATCGTCCACGAATGTGGAACCACGTGATCACAATCAGCCAATCACAGGCGTCGCCGCCATCGTCTGGCTGATGGGTGGAGTCACGTTCCTGCTGAGTAGGAACATCCTGGACCCTCTTACCTTCCTGTGAGTTATCGAGCATCCTGACACTTGCAGTTCTTCGTTTTGCTCTTATTTGTCGTTTTTTATTTTTGATTATCGCCGACGGATAAATTCGGCACCACGACAGTGGAACTTGTAAACACGACAAAAAGAAGAGGCGTCAAACAGAAACAAAAAGACTGTCTGGATCCATGTTGAAATTTTTTTCACCTCACCAGAGTCGAGATGACCAAACGGAATGTGCACTTGCAGAGTCTTCTGATGTCAATGTCGAGGGATCAAGTAATCTCGCACTGGATCACATTTCGAAACCTGATGATACCAACACCGTCACATCGAGCAACGAGAGAAGCATTGGAACAACTGCAGCAAGTGCTGCGGCTCGTAGTTTCCATCCTGATCCTGCTGAATGGACTCTCTCCGCAGAACTCGTGGATAACTTCATCCAGAATCCTCCCTGCCAAGATAGGAACGTAGATTTCTCGTGTACGACCCGAGTGAATCCAGATAAAACACGGTATTTTCGGCGCGAACACTTTCAGCGGAAACTCACAAACGGGGAAACGGTGAACAGGGACTGGATGCTGTTTTCTCCATCAAACGGTAAACTTCACTGCTCCGTGTACAAACTCCTATGTCCCGACGGCGATGATCACGAAAGCCATCACAGTAATTTTTGAATCGGATTCAATGATTGGAAGAATGCCTCTGCCTGTCTCGAGCGTGGGACTGCCCATATTCTCGCAATCAGAAAGTCGCTCGAATTGAAGGAGACAGACAGGATTCACACATCATTTGAACAGCGGTCCCTCCACGAGGAAGCTTACTGGATCATTGTCCTGAAGCGAATTGTCTCTGGAATATCGTTCCTCGCCGAAAGAGGGCTTCTGTTCGGGGCACAACTGAGCATCTGGGTTGTGCTCACAATGGAAACTATCTTGATTGTCTTGAACTAGTCTCAAAATTCCATCCATTTCTTGCCCAGCATCTTGAAGTGTATGGGAACAAGGGAAAGGGAAATGTATCGTACCTGTCATCAACAATATGCGACGAGTTTATGCTACTACAGGCCGAAGAAGTTTAATCTACCATCGTGTGAGAAATAAAAGATGCCAAATATTATGGTGTTTCCATCGATTTGACGCCAGCCGTTTCGCATATTGATCAGTTGACGGTAATATTTTGATATGTGATGCAAGATGGTAGCGCCGTCAAAAGACTTCTGCAATACATCATCATTGAGCATCACGATGGTGAATATCTGTTTGGAAAATTGCAAGAGGTAGTGGAAGCCAATGGGATTGATCTCATGGATTGTCGAGGGCAGTCTTGCGACAATGCAAGCAACATGCCTGGTGTCTATTCAGGCGTACAAGCAAGAATCTGTAAAATTAATCCATTGGCTCAGTGGGTACATGTGCTGTGCACAGTTTGAATCCGTCAAATACTTTGGACTTATTCAAGCCGTGTATAACTTTATGTCAGCATCTCCCCAAAGATGGGCCATTTTAAATAAGTCACTCAATGAACGTGCCATCAAAGTCAAATGTTTGTCCGAGTCTGATACGAGGTGGTCAGCTCGCGCGGACGCTTGTAAAGCGTTTTCCGCAAGCAACAAGGACGTAAAGAAGGCGCTAATGAAGATAGCCAAGCGCCCTAAAGACACTCCGTCAGTGAGACTGGGAGCCAAAGCATTGGCTGAGAAGATGGAACTGACCGAAACAGCAATCATGTTGCTCTGTCTGGTCTGATCTACTTGGCAACATTGATCGAGTAAACAGATGTCTCCAACAACCTGGAATAGATGTCGGAGCAGGTAAGCAGAATTATGATGCCCTCTATGGATACATAAAGTCGCTTCGAAATGATGAAAGATTTGATGCATTTCAGGACCGCACCAAAAAGATGGTTGAGACCATCCATCATTTACACTGATGATAATCGTCGGGTCAAGAGGCGAAAAAGGTCTTCCATGAAAATGACGAGGAAGAAGAAACCCCAAAATCTGGCAGGGAGAAGTTCAGAGTTGAGACGTACTTCTCCATATTTGATCGCCTTTTGACAAAAATCCACAGGAGAAGAAAGAGCTATCAGAAAATCACGGATCTGTTTGGATTCATCCCCACGGCAAACAGCCTCGACCATGATACACTCTCTCGCAGAGCAGAGAAACTGGTTTCAGCGTACCCTGCTGACGTTGTAATGGACATAGTTCAGGAAATAGAACTTTGCTTGAAATACTCCAAGTTCATCGATACATCGGACAAGCTCATTTACATTATTCACAACAAATTTGACACAGACATTCCCCAATATTTTTGTTACTCTCCAAATATATTGTTCAATGTTTGCTGCGATCTGCGAGGGTGAACACTCCTTCAGCACACTAAAGCACGTGAAAAATTGTCTTCGGTCAACCATGGGGCAGGTGCACGTGTCCACGCTCGCTCTGCTTTATGTTGAATCCGAGTTGATGAAGCAAATCGATTTCTCCGAAGTGATCGCGTCGTTTGCCAACCAAAAGGCATGAAAGAAGGTGTTTCAGCAGGGTGGAATTTGAATATTCATACATTCCACGAATTTGTTTGCTGTATCTTTCGTTTCTCAATTTCGAAGCCGAATTGGATTTTACAGGCACTTGTATATTTGAAAGTCTGACAAATCGCCCTTTACCGCAGTCTGTTCCGATTAAATTTCATGATCAAAATCGTCGTTTTGGTCAATCTTGAATTTGGCCTTCGAAATCTCAAGGGCCTTGGCCTACGAAGTCCTTAATCCAGCCCTGGGTGTTGGGGATGGGAAAGAACAATGAAAATAGAGATTACAGGACAAGAGGGGTCATTTTGGATTGTGTCACACAGGAGAAGGATCTGGGGCTGGTAATAGATAAGGGAGGTAATCAGGCAGCTCCAGGTGGAGAAAATAGGGGTTTAGGTTGTATTTTGAGGGGGATCAATTATAAATCAAAGAGGTGGTGTGAACATTGTGCAGGAATTTAGTGAGGGTCACATCGAGAATATTGTGTGTAGTTCTGGTCACCACAGTTCTGGGAGGACATGGATGCCACAGAGAGGGTTCAGTGAAGGATGACAAGATTGATTCCGGGCCGAGTTAGACTCAGCCACGAGGATTGGGTGAAGGAGACAGGGATTTATCCACGAGAAAGCAGGAGGTTACGAGGAGATATGATCGAGATGTTTAACATAATGAAAGGTACAGAGACTCAGAGACCCAGTGCAGCTGCTTCATGCATTGATCGCCATCACAGACACGAGGCTCGTGGTCCGTTTCTCACGACTCAACCAAGAACCAAAGTTCAGCGTCTTGCTTCACCATGGGAGACAAATCTCCTCAACACAAGCACAAGAATCGTGCCCCCTCTTCGTGCGTCGAGGAAAGGCAGCCATGAAGCCCTGTTCTTACAGGCCATCTCACAAACCCCATTATTTTTCGACCGCATCCGTTCCTTCCCTCAACTCAACTCTGCCTCGTACGTGCGCTTACCCTGAACTCCACTCTCCAACAATGTGCAACCAACCCCACTTCTTCGACGTCACACCGAACCATCGTTCGCCTCCGGGGCATGGCCTGCTCGCACGAAACTGAGGGAGGCAAGACTTCTGACATCACGTGCATCAATCATCAGCCTCGGGGGCGTGAGTTTGCACGCCATCACCCTTGGAGGGGGGCCTTCTGCCTGCTCCGCACGTTTGCTTGTTTCCCTTCATGGTTTTGGAAATAAAAAATATCAGGAAAAGTCACAGGGGGGCAACCATATTCTGGGGAAGCTTATTTTTAAACCCGAGCTGATTATCACCTTTCCATAAACCCCACCTTTCATGGCTTCACGCTGTGACGACCAAGGCATTTAGATCATTGGTATCTCCCAGGGTGAGGCTGAGTCCTTGGGCCTCTCACTCTCTCACTGCAGGCAGGTCGGTGGTCTTTCTGTCTTCTACCGTCTCCTCTCCGGTCTCACACCCCCCCACCCCCGCTCTGTCTGTGATAGGTTCCCCTTCCCCCCCTACCATATTTCTGTAAGTCGCTCAAGTTATGCCAGCAACCCCCTTCTGGTAAAACTCCCAAAATCACTGCTCACCTTCACTCTTTCATTCCTCTTTTTCCCCGCCTTTGGAATACACTCCCACACTCTTTCAATCCCATTCTTCCCTCCAGGTCTTCAAAACAGCTGTTCACCACCACCTCGTGTCTTCCCCCATCGAAAACCACAATCTTTTCTTCCCCCATTAATCCACCCGAAACACACCTTCAAATTTCCTGCCTTCCTTCCTGAAAGTCCCCCCCCCCCGGCACCCCATGTAGTGACAAGTACTAATGAAGCTCACAATTTCCTTACTTAATTACATTGACATGTCTCCCACACGTCACCGTCCAAGCAACCCAATTCAATCCTAAATTCTCCATTAAATTCTTCCATCGACCCCACAACTGAAACAATATATAATGATAAAAAAGATGATTTTTATCGGACGTTTTTCGAGTTTATCTTTGTTTAAAATACATTTATCACAAGTATCCACCACCCACTTTTAATACTTAATCTTTGCTTCTCATAAAGAAATGAAAATCCCAGAGGGTTTATTTTCATCGGTTAATTTTCAGTAAAAACATGAAATGAAGAGGAAATCAAAGAGTTTTCAAATAAATTAAACCAAGAATTTTCACAGAAAGATTTGTATTCTGATCTAATTGTTGTTGAATATTCATCGATGGCCCAACTCATTTGGTCTGTATTAGGTTCAGACAATTTAAAAAGGGAAAAGATTTCAATGAGCACAGAATCGACTTGTTTTTTGGGAAGATCCATTTTTTTGTGTTTGCAGCTGGATGCACTTCCTGGAGCAAGCTTGCAAGAAGCAGAAGCTACATGGCTGCTCCGACCACTTCGAGAAGGGGCAGGGCCCACGCTGTCCGCATCACAATGAAAAAAAAAAGTCATGAGGATCATGTTTTCAAACTGAAAATGTCACTTCCAGGTATTGCCCACAGCTTCAATCTCCTCACATTTTATCATTGCACCTTTTTCTACCCCGTTTCCAGTGCACCACTCCGTTTCTTGCTGCGGTCACATTTACCTTTGAATTTTCTTCACAGCTCAGAGCAAAATGGAAGTTGTGCATCTGTTGGTTGTATTGTAAATCGAGCAGCGCTGTGGCGAGCTATACCTGTCAACACAGCTGAAGGCCCTGTCACCCCTTGACGATTTAGCCAACGTATGCCTGACGTATGCAGAATTGGGCTAAACGCTGGCACACGTCGAATACGTTATGGGTAAGTTTGCATGCGTCATAGTACGCTGGCATACGTCGTAGTTCTCCGAGCTGTTAGACAAATTTTCCATGCTTGAAATTTCCCGACGTATGCCAGCGAAAAACTCACACGTTCTGCATAACGCTGGCATAAGTTGTCGGCACGTTACGTGATCGTTGACACACGTAACTTGTAAGTTACTCATAAGTCAAAACACGTCGAGGTCATGTTTAGCGTACCCGAAACTTATTTCTAACCAATGAGTAACGTGTTCGAGGCACGTTACGCGATCGTTGACACAAGTCGACACACGTTACTTGTTGGGTACTCATATGTCGAAACACGTCAAGGTAATGGTTAGCGTCAGTGTTCCAGACTCCCTGTTTTTTTTTTTTCTTCGGTATGACAGTGATGTTGACACTTCGATTTCTTGTGCGGTTTCAATATAATATAATTAAAAGGATGCCGCTCAACAATTTAAATCATAACCGCACTACAAATTGAAGTGTCAACATCACCATCATACCGAAGAAAGAAAAATACCGAGTAACATACAAGTAACACACGCATTTGACACACGTATGTCGAAGTGTGTCAAAGATCGCTTAACTTGTCTGCAACTTATGCCAGCGTATGCAGAATGTGTCATACGTCGAGTACTGTACATCGATAAATTTTCAACATGCTGAAAATTTCTCCACGTACTCGGTGTACAATGACGTATGCCAGCGTACTACAACATATGCCAGCGTGTTCTCAACGTATACAAAACTTAGCCATTACGTATTCGACGTGTGCCAGCTTGGTTCGGAAAATTTTTCATACGTCGGCATATGCTGGCGAAAACATCAAGGTGTGACAGCGGCTTCACACTTCGATGTCTAGTGCGGTTCTGATTTGAATCGTCGAGCCGCAGCCTATGAATAGCCTACGCCACGTGATCGTCGGCGATACGCTGCCACGCTATGCAAAGGTTAGACTATCGTTGGGCATAGGTTGTGAACGCTGACAACACGCTGAGCATTCGTTGGTATAAGTTATCTATTTGTGATTGAAACGTTCTGTGTACGTTACTAATACGTTATGCATACGTCCAACACGTTATTATACGCTCAAAACTTTTAAAAAAAATCATCAATAGTTAAGTGGATGCCAGCGTTTTACATACATTTTTGACACCTTGCCATACGCTGGCTAAAACGTCAAGGTGTGACAGCCCCTTTAGATTGAGGCCATGCTTGCCCCATTTGATCAATTCACATCCTCGATGTACGCCTCATGGTTTCATTGTGCACTGCCACACCACATGACCCATGTCTTCATTGTTTTCACACTGCATGCACCATTGGTATCGGATAATTTGTATAAAGTTTCACATGTTGAGGTGAAGCGGTTTCTTCCATGAGCCGAGACCATGTCGATATACAAATATATTGTTGTTGTTGTTGTACTGCAAAACGGCATAACTCAAAGGCAATGGCACCCGACATGCAGTGATCCCCAAGCAGTTATTACATGAGTATTCATGGAGTTCGTCCTTCCGTCATGTCTCGTGGGTTAACGAGACAAAGTCCATTGCGTGGGGTCTCGTAGTTAGGTCTAATAAATTCTATGACTCGTACTCTTCCCTGTACTCGAACCCTTTCCTTTTTGCCATAGTACACGACAAGCATGTAAGCACACAGGTCATTCAATTGGCAATTGTTAAAAAGCACACTGCGATGCCTTCTGTGCCTCCGATCATGCCCATCTCTGCTGCACACTAAACAACCCGCACACGAGAATTTGCACGCCATTATTTAATTTAAATCTGCATGCCAATTCCCAACCGGCACCTCACCTAACTCCACAACTCTCTCACCAAATTTCACCACTTTGACCACAAACGCCTCCCGCACACGGTAAAAATATTCCCGCTCTCCCTCGTACCTCTGCATCGCTACAATTCGCCACTCTCTTTTGAGGAGCACCACGCGTCAGAGTGTGCTTGGTCCCGCACGATGCTCAACAATGCAAGAAACGCGAATAGCTCCACCGCATCTCACCGTGAACGTCCCCGGGTGAGCGTCCAGAATTTTTTTTTTTTTTTTTTTTTTTTTTTTTTTTTTATACCTTGGTCGAGGCTCGTATGAGAGCTAACACACAACTCACAGCAAGGAGGCATGAGACAAGAGGGGCGGGAGTGGAAGGGACAAAACATTGGGGAACAGACACAGGTGAACTGTGGAAGGGAGAGGGATGGGGATGGGACGGGGAACATGGCGAGGGGAAGATGGACATTAAAGGAACTTTCAGGAAGGAAAGCAGGAGAATTGAAGGAAGTGGGCTTGGGTGGAGTATCGGGGTAGAAAAGATCGAGGATTTGGATGGGGGAAGATAAGAGGTGGTGTGAACAGCTGTTTTGAAAGCCTGAAGGGAAGAATGGGAAAGAATAGAGTGAGGAAGTTTATTCCAAAGGCGGGAAAAAAGAGGAATGAAAGAGTGAAGATGAGCAGTGATTCGTGATTTTGGTAGTTTTACCAGAAGGGGGGTTGTTGGCGGACCTTGAGCGCCCTGTGGAAATGTGGTTGGGACAAATCGCAGAGAGAGCAGGGGGGGCAAAGGCTGGAGAGGAGTCGGTAGAAGACAGAAAGACCACCACCAACCTGCGGTGATTGGAGTGAGAGGCCCAAAGACTCAGCTTCATTGCGGGAGATGCCAATGATCTTAAAAGCCCTGGTTTCGAGAGCGTGAAGTCGAGAAAGGTGGGAGGCAGGAGCACCAGCCCAGAGGGGAGAGCAGTACTCCATCAGGCTACGGACAAAAGCTTTGTAAGTGGTCAGGAGCTCAAGAGGGCCGAGGAAGGACTCTGCACGACGGAGGATTCCCAGTCGGCGACTGGCTTTTGAGGCAAGGTTGGAAATGTGACTTTCCCAGGAAAGGTCATGGCAGATAGTGAGACCCAGAAGCTTGAAAGAAAAGCCTTCTTCCAGAGGATTGTTGAGAAACTTTGTGGGGACCTTTTGTAAACGGTCCTTTCGAAGAGACATAGTGAGAGTGTGAGATTTGTCTGGATTGAAAGACATGTTCCACGTGTTGGACCAGTTTGTGATTTTATCCAGATCTGCAGTGAGCGAAGAAGCTGCTGCTTGCCGGTCTGAGGGATGACAGATGGTACGGCAGAGGGTTGAGGCTTCATCGGCAAAGAGAAATAGAGGATTTTCCAGAGAGTCCGGAGAGATCATTGATGAAAACCAGAAAAAGAACAGGGCCCAGAACGCTACCTTGAGGAACTCCAGCCTGCACAGGAAGAGGGGATGAAAGAACTCCATTTAGGGCCACACGTTGACTGCGACAGGAGAGGAAGTCTGCGAGCCATGAGTGGAGATGGCCTTGAATACCATGTGAAGAGAGTTTGGTGAGTAGGGCAGGGTGCCAGACTGTGTCAAAAGCACGTGATATGTCCAGGGACACGGCTCGCATTTCCTGCCTGGCATTGAGGACCTCCATCCATTGATGGAGAGCAGTAGCAGCATATCTAGGGTAGAGTGACCTGTCTGAAACCAAATTGATGATTGGAAATCAAGCTCATTGGAGAAGAGGAAGGATTTCATGTCTGAAGCGATGATGGATTCCATAACCTGCTGATGATTGGGAGAAGGCTGATTGGTCTATAGTTACAGGGATCTGTTTTTGCACCTTTTTTATGCAGGGCAGTGATGTTAGCAGATTTCCAAGCAGATGGCAGATGACCTTGGGAAAATGAGAGGGTGAATAGAACAGAGAGAGGGTGAGCAAGAGCAGAAGAGCAGGCTTTGAGGACACGTGGGCTGATGTCGTGCCTGGACTGGTTGCAGAATCTGACTCGAGGTTTGAAAGCAAGCTCTCCACCTTGTCAGGAGAAAAGGATACAGAGTCCAGGGACAGTTGGGTGCGACTGGGTAAAGTGGGTAGAGATAGTGATGGGTTTGGGACACAAGATTTAGCTGCAAACACCGAGTTTAGACATTCAGCTTTATCACGTGTGGAATCAGCAGTGCGGCTATTTGAGGTAAGGGAGGGGATGGAGGGGGAACATACACCAGAAACAGATTTGATTAAACGCCACCAGGATTTTGAGGAGGGAGAGAGGTTTGAGAGTTCAGACTTGAGATGAGAAAGATGTTGTTTTCTGGCTCTCCCTGAGGGTAGCTACACACTTGTTCCGAGCTTTGTGGAAAGAACTGAGATTGTTCTCAGTTGGGTTTGCTTTCCATGAGGCAAAGGCAAGTTGTTTCAGGACAACTGCCTCGCCACAAGCTTCAGTAAACCAAGGGCGGGAGGAAGGGTAAGACAACTGAACACGAGAGGGGATAAATCTGTGCATGAGGGAGAGCAAGTTTCTTTGAAAGAATTCCCAGGATGAGTTGATGTTTGAGAAAGTAGTGATAGGAGACCAGTCTGTAAGTTTGATGGCTGCTCGGAGACCCTGCCAGTCGGCTTGAGTGAAATGCCAGACTCGACGGCGGTGAGGTGGTTCTCTGATAACAGCCAGAGAGATGTCCACTTTAATAAGGACGTGGTCAGAAGAACCAATTGGAGCGAAGGAAGAGCAGCAGATATTGTCAGGGAAATTTCATTGATTGATACAGTTTGATTGATTCAATTTGATTGATACAGTTTGATTGATTCATTGATTGATTCAATTGATACAGCCTTCATCCAGTTTTCAGACCACGGCAAGACCGAGGGCAACAAGGAGGGGTTCGGGCCCTGGGTGTGCATCAGAAGGGTCATCCAGGAGTTTGGTTCGGGTCCTGGGTGTGCATTTTGGCTCGTGAAGGAGCCCGTGGGTGGCGGAGAAAGCCCGCTGCCATCCGACATTCAGATTGCACTTGGTGCACATTCAGGGCCGGTGTGTAGGCTTGGGGAGCTTGCCCCATGTTAAGTCAGGAGCTCCGAGCCGTGCCGGAGCTGGGAGGCATCTGAGCTGGTTTCCCGTCCCAGAGCCTGGCAGGGCGTGGCAGGACCGCTGTGGCCCAATAGAGGTGCAGGATTTGGCCCACATTGCATCGCTTTCCGTTCCTCACCCCATCCTTCGCCTATGGCTTTTTAAAGGGGTAGCGTGGAGTCGTTCGAGCCTCTTATTCAGAACATTATTTGTGTCCAATTGCCGGCCAGAATGCGCTTCTTCTTGGAGAACTTCTTCCTCGAGAACCTGATCCGAGGTGACTGCCGTCCTTCGACAATCCCTGCCTTGCTGTCGACGTCTTGCCACCCCTCTGCACAGCCAGACGAACCAGTGCGGATCGCACGTTGCCACGAGCCCCGGCGAATAAATAAGCAGGATATAATGCGCCATATCTCGAGGTGGGAACGCTCAGGCAGAGCATCCCAATGAGGTTCACGCTTCACATGCAGACCTTTCAACGGTGAGGTTCTCGACTAGACGTATTTCTGAGAAATGTGCATCCCAGAAGCATTTTTTAGTAAAAGTTGGGAACATGACTTTTTAACCAAATTAAGGTGTGCTGAATTCGACTCGCCCTGTTCCCAAGCTTAATTTTGAGTTTTTGACCATCTAATTGGCATCAACAAAATGGCTGCCACATTGACAATTTAGGCAATTTCTTGGGACAGGCACTACGATCGCATCTATCTATAATTCCAGCAGTGTGTGTGTGTGTGTGTGTGTGTGTGTGTGTGTGTGTGTGTGTGTGTGTGTGTGTGTGTGTGTGTGCGTGTGTGCGCGTGTGTGCGTGTGTGTGCGTGTGTGTGCGTGTGTGTGTGTGTGTGTGTGTGTGTGCGTGTGTGTGCGTGTGTGTGCGTGTGTGTGCGTGTGTGTTCGTGTGTGTTCGTGTGTGTGCGTGTGTGTGCGTCTGCGTGTCTGCGTGTCTGCGTGTCTGCGTGTCTGCGTGTCTGCGTGTCTGTGTGTCTGCGTGTCTGTGTGTCTGCGTGTCTGTGTGTCTGTGTGTCTGCGTGTCTGTGTGTCTGTGTGTCTGTGTGTCTGTGACCGCTGTTTCTCGACAACCACTGGTCCGATCTTATTGAAACTTGCCAGGTATATTGCTGGGGACCTGAGGATGTGCCTTTTCAAGGTTTAATATTAATCGGACAAGTGCTTCCTAAGTTATGGCCATTTATTTATCAACCAATGACAGGACACGTTGCTGTGTGGGCGTGGCCGATGGGGGAAGAGAACCTCAGCCGCGTTCCCCATTACGGGTAACAACGTACGGACTTCCGGATAACGATTACTTCGTGTTTTCTAATAATTTCTCGATTACTTATGCGCATTTATAGATAAACACAATTCCCCAAGTTATGATCGTTTTCATATTTGACGGCGCATAAATTTCGGTAACATCAGAGTTCGCTGGTATGCTCCGAATCAGGAAGTAAATTTTTTTTTTGCTTGTAAGTTTCCTCCCCCCCCCTCTTCTCTTTGTGTTTTTCCTTGCGACGACATTGCGAAAAGGCAAAATACATTAGCGCTAATTGAATAATTGGCCATTAAACCTAAATTGCGAATAATCGTAACTGCGATATGCGAACTTCCGGACAGTGAGGACTTAAACTTCCGGACTTCCAGATAGTGAGGACTTAACTTCAGGACTTCCGGATCGTGACGAGTACTCTATTCTTTCTCGATTTTTTTTCTCGATTTATTGACTTGATGTGTTCTTTCTTTCTCGATTTTTTTTTTTATATTTTTTTATTTTTTCTTGATTTATCGACTCACTGTATTTGTCTTTCTCGATTTTCTAAAACACAATGTCCCAATCCAGTCAGTGATGATAACTGTATTCTTTCTCTATTTTTTTTTCTTTCTTTCTCGATTTCTGTACTTTCTGGATTTTCTTAAACACAATGTCCCAATCCAGTCGTCAGTTACGAGAGCGAAGGAACGGCCTGTGTGGTTGTTTCTGGCACGCGGTTTGAAAGTTTTTTTTTGTTTGTTTTTTTGCACGCA
Source organism: Eptatretus burgeri (assembly GCF_056783735.1). Taxonomy (NCBI): domain Eukaryota; kingdom Metazoa; phylum Chordata; class Myxini; order Myxiniformes; family Myxinidae; genus Eptatretus; species Eptatretus burgeri. The sequence goes on from NW_028222290.1 coordinate 18,920, forward strand.
CAGGCACGCACGTACGGGCCCGCACGAGTTTAAATAAATGCACATTGTTCACATGTACGCATCCTATAAATGTCCCTTAAGCAATAGATCAAAACTACAGACTAATAAAATTTGTAACATGCCAAAAATCTATTATTATGCAAAGTAGCTACCGCCATTAACAAAAAATCTATTTTCTGCTGTAACTTACTTACTATGCATGCAAACCTGTCAAATTAGATGTCTGGACCGACGTTTTCAGGGTCAAGAAAAATGATTAAGACATATTTGAAGCATTTTAATAAATGTTTACATGGTTAACGATGTTTATTAAGAAAATGTAGAAGTTGAAGTTGCTATTCTGTAATCATTAAAACTAAACAAAGTTCTGTCATGCTGCTACGTGAACAAATTTCAGTCAGCATAAACATTTTTCAGGAATGCGGAACATCTTTGAGGCATATCACATTGTATTCATGCAAGGAGTCTGATCATTAATCTGTTGCTGGCATACACACATTTATGTGCATCGTAATCCTGAATTCCGGCATGTGCAGCGTCGAGTCTTGCATTGTTTCCGACATGCACAGGCTACCATCTCGAGGCAACTGCCTGGAATGGGACTCAATGCCAACAGTATCGGTTGCAGTCCTGATTCCTCAAGTCTCCATCCCATTTCAGAGGGCGCAGGGAGCTCAGGTGTGGGGCAGTGGGAATTTCTCCATTTCATTGCTTGATGGTGTACTCTCATCAAATGGAAACTGAGCGCATCACTTGTTGGTGCCATGGCTTCTGGTTTCCCCTCTTGGAAAACAATAAATGCCGTGCTGCATCTGCAGAGTCTGTTGTGTGCACATTGTATATTATGCAGACAAAGGTTTCTGAAGATTTGATGGTTTCCTCTGAGTTCACCAATGGCCAAGTTCTTCAGCAATTCATGGTGCTCTTTGAAGACCTTCTATGATGATTGTTTGGTGTGATTCGCGATGTGGGAGATTTGCTGAAGCAGGCATCGTCGACGGGTGCTGTGAATACTGGCTTGCATTTTCCACGAGTTATACTGACAGGATGCAGCTCCTCCAGGCCATTTGGCACAATCAAAGTATGTCTTGTGGATAGCTCGAGATTTTAAAGAGAAGAATCAGTTGTTTGGCCTCGTTGCCATGCTGCCATTTGAGTTGCATGGAAGGTATTCTTTCCATCAAGTGTTTCATCAAGGATGACAATGTTATCACAGGTGTAGTCGATGAATTTATTTGCCTCAATGTTTGGTGGAATGATGGCACCAGTTGCTTTGTCCAATGATTTGAGAGTGCTCTCAGCCAAGGAAGTGTCTACTTGCAACATCTGTTCATAACTCAGGCACTGCCCTGCCTTGTTGAACAATCGTACTTGGTCTTTTGACTGTGTCGCTTGATGAAGAGTACTTGCAAGACCAATATGTTTTGGAGTCCATTTTTTGCCACCACTTAGGCAGTCGACAAGATCTTGTGCCACACTCAGAAAGAAAGGTTGTTTCAAAAGCGGGGACTGAAATTTCTCAGCAACCACTCAAGCCTTTGGATAAACCATGAAAAATATCATTTTTGGAACCTTACATATGAACGGCGGAGGTGCAAGTCACAACTGCCAGGTTCAAGTGAAAAGTTTGTTTGATCGTAAACAAATGGATGTACTTTTACTCTGGGAAACGCGCATAACTGAAGATATGGAGTATGATTGGTGTCGCCTCTTTAAGGGACAGTGCTTTTTTGAATAATTTGTCTTCTTCTTCTGCTGGTGTGACCTTTTTATTCAGACCTGGGCTCGTACCTGAATCATGCCACTTCCAAGAGGTTATCAAAGGCCGGTTCATCTCTCGAGAACCGGTCATTTATAATTTCCATTTTACACTATTCAATGTGTATGTGCCCAGTGAATGTGCAGAACGAAGAGCCATCTTTTTGTCTTTAATCAGATAATTTCGCTCAATTGATATCAATGATTGTATTTGCATGGGGTGGGTAATTTTAATTGCACCGTTGAACCTGTTTTAGACAGAAATACAGCAGAACCTCACCCCAAATCCTACGCTGATTTGTCTATTTTTTTTTCGGCAATAGGTTTGTGAGATGCATGGAGGCAATGTCACCCCAACGAATCTCAATATACGTTGGGACGTTGGGCAAACGGGAGAGCATCCTTTGCGAGACTTGACCGGTGGGACATAAACTCGCATTTCAGGAATGCTGTTTTCTCTCCAGTTTACTTTCCATCCTTATTTTCCGATCATCATTTCGTTACCATGGGCCACTTTTTCCCTCAACCCTCACATAAAAGTACGTACTAGAAATTCAACACCAATCTTCTTGAAGATACTTCATTTGGAAAAGGTTTCTATACCTTTTGGGGTATCCAACACTCAAAAAAGCCTCTTTTTCTTCATTAGAGTTATGGTGGGACAACAAAAAAGCAGAGATTAGAGTTTTGTCAGCATCTTGTTTCAAATGTTACCAATGTTAATAATACAACAATGGCTCTGTTAGAAGCTGATATCCTACAGTTCGAGAGTGAAGTGGCCAGATATGGAAACAGGAGAGACCAAAGGGTATTCGTTGAAAAGACGATCCAATTGAGAGAACTGACGCAAGAGAAAGCAGCAGGGATGTTAATCAGATTAAGGATAAACATCACGGTTTTAGATACTCCCAGCAAATCCTTTTTCCAAATAGATTTTGTCAACAAATCACAAATGACCGTTTTTTCTCTGCTCGACTCAAGAGGAAACATGGTTGTTTACTCCAGTGATGCACGGTTGTGGATTCGAGATTATTTTTTTTTAATGTATGCAAAACATCCTGTTTGTGAGCAAACTATGGGACTTTTAACTTCTCACTTTCCTTCCATCACTGAGCCCCAGCACCTGAGCTTGGACTCACCAATCACATTGTCTGAGCAAACGCAGGACCTTGCTGGATTGAACTCGGGGAAAGCGCCTTGAATTGACGGCTTACCGCCAGAATTTTTCTTGGCTTTTGGGACCTTTTGGGCCCTGAGTTATTGAATGTCCTGGAATCATCTTTGGGAAATGGAGAACTGCCTTGAAGTTTTAGAAGAGCAGTGGTGTCTCTTCGACCAAAGACTGGAGACTTACGGCAGATGAAGAACTGATGACCGGTTTCAGTATTTTGTACGTACTACAAAATATTGTCAAAAGTGTTGGCCAGTCGGTTGACGATGGTAATTGTTGATCTAGTCCATTCTGATGAGAACGACTGTCTCCCGAACAGATCAATCAAGATAATATTTTTTTGATCAGAGATTTGCTGGAGTGTGATTCCATGGAAAAAGAATTTGGGATAATATTTCTTGACTTAGAAAAGGCATTTGATAGTGTTGATCATGTGTTTTTGCATCGTGTGTTGAAAGCATGTAGTGTTGGTACCAATTTTCGGGCCTATGTATCCTTCCTGTACAGCAACATATTTAGTATTTTAAAAATTAATCATGAACTCATCTCTCCTTCACAAGTGCAGAGAGGGGTGAGGCAAGGGTGCCCCGTTTCTGGATTATTATTCTCCTTGGTTAGAGAACCACTTCTAATTCTATTCAGGAAAAATCTTTCAGGAATAACTGTATCCAGAGGGAGTCCTTCAATAGTTGTATCACCATATGCAGATGATGTCACTGTGGTCATAAAGAATGACAATGATATCTCTGCATTTGTTGAGTGTTTAAATCTCTTTTGCTTGGCATCTTCGTTGAACTGTAACTGGAACAAGAGTAAAGCCTTCTGGGTTCCCAGTCTTAAAAACAATCCGCTGGGGACACGGTTGGTACCACCGGTGCATTTTCCTTCAAAGTTATAATGGGTGGAAGCGGGAGTTAAATATCTCGGCGTGTTCCTGGGATGCCCACTCTGTCCTTCAAAATTGGGATGGGATGGTTGATCATGTTAAAAACAGATTAGGACCATGGAAGAGAGCCCTTCCCCACCTTTCCCACAGAGCTTGGGTTCGAGTTGTAAATAATTTGGTTGCCTCATCTTTACCTTCGCATTCTGCGAAAGGTTATGTTTTGGTCGGCGTGTATTTATTTATTTATTTATTTATTTATTCGTAATCTTGTGATTCGTATAACTCAAAAAGTATTAAACCGAATTGCATGAAATTTGGTGGGATGATTGGTTATTCGCCAAGAAGCATTCGATTAGATTTTGGGATCGTTCAGGTCAAAGGTCAAGGTCAAGGTCACGAAAAGGTCAAAATCGTCTTTTTACGATAACACGGTCAATTTTTATTCAATTTGCATGCAACTAACGCCAAAATGTTCAGAATTCAACGCCTCATCTTGTGATATGCAAAATGACACAATGACGCCCATACTCTTGTTACCGGTTAGGGGTCAAAGGTCGGGGGTCACGACCTTGAGAAATATGCGGTTTTTGTCATAACGCGGTCAATTCTTGTCCGCTTTACATGAACCCAGCACCAAAATGTTCAGAATTTAAAGCCCAATCTTGTGACACAATGACGTCATAACACGTCACCGATTGGGGTAAAATGTCGGGTGGGGGGGGGTGTCACGCCCTTGAAAAATATGCGGTTTTCGGAATAACTCAGTCAATTGTTATTCGATTTGCATGAAACCAGCATCAAACGAAATTACCTTCTCTTGTTGAAACATATTCACCGAGCTTGCGAGTGAAGACTCGCCAAAACGACGTGAGTTGATTGTTGTTGAGTCCGTAGCCCCCGAAAGTCAGGGGGGGGGGTCATGACATTATAGATGTGTGGTTTGTGTCATAAGACCATTCATATGAAACCAGTTCCCCACACTCATACCAAGAACAAAAAAAGTAGTGGCGGCGAAGGTATGCGCTCTATGAGTGCCCGTTCTCGTTGTGGCATAAGTTTATCTGCCTCCAACCACCGGAAGTGCTACTGAAGGCTGTTCAAAGGCTACTGGTTGTTTTTTTCTGGAGTGGGTTTCACTGGTTACAGCCAATTCTTATATGCCATCCTTTGGCTGAAAGTGGCCAAGGACTTGTCGACACAAAAAGCCGTATCATGGCTTTTCAGCTGTGCTCTCAGATGTTGATGCAGGATGAACAGCTGCCTCGCCGCTTTCTGGGCCGTCACAATTTGCAACAAGCAAGTGGGCTTGGTTACAGCCTTGAACTCTTCTTGATCAAACTCCAGCATGTCGATATATCTCATCTTTCAGCATTTTATCAGAGTCTTTTGAATGATTGGCAGAGCCTTTCGGTTAGGCGCCAGCAAGAAACTTATGCTACATACATGTTTGTGGAAGTACCACTATTTGACAACCCATCGTTTCCTGCAATTCCTAGAAGCCGTGACCTTTATCAACACTTTATCAGCAGGCAAAATCAAAATACGACACCTCCGCTAGTGCTACTGAAGGCTGTTCAAAGGCTACTGGTTGTTTTTTTCTGGAGTGGGTTTCACTGGTTACAGCCAATTCTTATATGCCATCCTTTGGCTGAAAGTGGCCAAGGACTTGTCGACACAAAAAGCCGTATCATGGCTTTTCAGCTGTGCTCTCAGATGTTGATGCAGGATGAACAGCTGCCTCGCCGCTTTCTGGGCCGTCACAATTTGCAACAAGCAAGTGGGCTCGGTTACAGCCTTGAACACTTCTTGATCAAACTCCAGCATGTCGATATATCTCATCTTTCAGCATTTTATCAGAGTCTTTTGAATGATTGGCAGAGCCTTTCGGTTAGGCGCCAGCAAGAAACTTATGCTACATACATGTTTGTGGAAGTACCACTATTTGACAACCCATCGTTTCCTGCAATTCCTAGAAGCCGTGACCTTTATCAACACTTTATCAGCAGGCAAAATCAAAATACGACACCTCCGCCACGATTCCGTGTTGGGGTGGAAAACAGTTCCGGAGATAGCAGATATGACAATAATACGGTCAAATAGGAGGATCGGCAAAATCCTCAGAGAAATTGTGAAAAAAAAGTTCTCAACTCGAACTAAAATGGACTTAAGAAAAGTTTTTGACAACAAATGACTCCAGGTTTCTTGGGTTTATTGAACAACCGAGTCACAGAGATTTACCCCCCATAAGCTAAGGAAAAAATATTTTTCATAAATATGCAGAAAGGACCAATATAGACTGTCGAGTCGAGTCTACTCGAGGACTCTCCATTGAATGGAGTGCCCAGGTGGGAAAGACTAATGCCGGAAGGACTCCCATCTGAGCCTATATGGAACTCATTCTATAGGAAGCTGGTTGATAAAAGGACTGGAGACTTACAGTGGTGACTCGCTCATTGGGTTATTCCTTAGAATAAGTTGTTAAGTAATTTTTCTCCCATATCCGGGTGCTGCCCTTTCTGTATTTGTACAGAGGATTTGTTCCATGCATATGTTGACTGTAACAAGGCTTGCGCCATTATTTCAATGGCTGAACCACATGGCAAAAAATTTGCAAATTACCTTCTCACTAAGATTGTTTATTTTCGGGTGGAAAGAACAAGTAAACTCTTTATTTTTTTCTTAGTAGCCACAGCAAAAATGGCGATTTATTTATCGAGGAAGGAGAAATTGAAAGGAAAGCCGATTGTGATGTGCAATGTTTTGTTTTTTTTTCAATGCCTTAATAACAGCAAAACTGAAACGTGAATTTTGTTTTTCTAAAAGTGAAAAGAGTGTTGATGACTTGAAGAAGTCTTGGTTTCATGAGGGGATTTGCAAAGTTCATGAAAACAATTTATTGAAATCCCAGTCAGTGAAGCGACACATTGTATTTGCGAGTTGACAATATTTTCATACATGTACCATCGCCTATTAAATCAGGTATCATCATCATTTTCCCATTTTTCGTGTGCATCAGCACCAAGTACAATCATGACAACCTGATGTTCAAAGTTTGTCTTTACAAATTGACAGAAGACAACACCATGAGAGTGGATCCTGATTCCAAGGCAAGGCTTTTTGAGGAGGCCAATTGAAAAGACCCCTGCAAGATGAAGTTGGGTTCACCAAGGAGAAGCCTTCATGAAGGTAAGCCATTAATTATCTTGAAAAGGGTTCATGAAATTTACCAAAATACCCAGTTTTCAATCATGTGCTCCCTCAGAGTTCCCTCAGGACGCATGTAAAGTTTTGAGCCGCTCAGTTTATGGTTTTGGAGTTATGGAGGAGACACACATACACTTATTATTCTTCATGTTAATGACTTTCAAAAGTCATCTGACAGAGTCATTTATATTATTCACTGACAATTCAAATATTTTCTGATCACAGCAAGACCCTCACTTCCTTCTTTATACAGCAAATGGTGAGTTTAAGCTTGTTCATGATTGGATACAGGCAGATAATGTTCTTTTAATATACATACAATTAACTACATGCTGGTGAGCAATTCAATTCCTGAGCTTCCTGGACATATTAGTATTGGTTTTATACATCAAGACAGGGTTGACCCGACTCAATTTCTTGGCTTGTTCATTGATCCTAATTTATCAACAAAAGGATATTCCGACAATCGACACAAGTTTCTCTCACCAAATGTTTGTGTTCCATACAAGTTGAAGGGTTTTTCTCAGTACATGTGTTCCCTGTCATATTCTCCCCTTATGTTACCTTATTTAAACTGTGGAATTTTATCTTGGGTGGGTCAATGTATCAAATACCCACAGGGAGAGAATTTTATTGATTCAAAACTGAGCACTCAGAATTGTTACTAACACTGGTTTTCACTCTCATACTGATGTGTTATTTCTCAGAAATAAGGTTTTGAAAGTTGATGATTTGTTCTATTTAAATTTCGGAAATCTCATGTTTCAATTGAATACTGATATGTTACCTCATGCTAAGGAATCTTTATTAACCAGGAACTACCAAATTCACTCTTATCCAACAGGACAGAGTAATCACCCTCATTTACCTTTCACCACAACTGTTTTCTCACAAAAATCTCTTGTGTTCACAAAACCCAAATTCTGGAATGAACGACTTGGATGCAAGTCATAAACGAGTTCCTCGCATTGGCATCTTAAAAAGCGAATTGTAATATCATCTCTTTGCTCCATACAGACCGTTTAATCGTGTTCATGAATAATTCCACTGATGACACTTGCTACTTGGTTATTGCTGCTGATGCTCTTTGAAAATGCGTTTCTTTGCATCCATTGGAATATAATACTTTGGCCTCTTTCACGATTACTTCGGCTCTATTTTCGAGATATTGTTAGGGACGTCGCTTCTGGATAACTCCAAGAGAGTGACATATTCCGAGAAACCACAAACGTCGACTGCAACCCTCAACTCGGGCCGGATCCTCACACCCAAAGTGGGTTTACCGTACCAGTGAATCAAACGTGGCAGATTGGGAATCGTGCCTGCGACTATGCGGTCGTTAGTTTGGATGCGTGAACCAATGCTGCATGCTGCCGTACGTGGGCTACCATTACCATTGGGAACTCAGACCGATGTTGCCCACTGGGAATGCTATTCGGACCAACGCAATGCAGGATTAATCAGGACACATTCAACACTTCAATAATTTATTCCACAGCAAGCAAGGAAATGTAAAGAGCGGAAAATGACGGGAGGAATGATTAAAGGAATGCAGAGGACAAATGCAAAGAAGAGCAAATGGTAGGGGGGATTGTTACCTCAGAAAATGGTGAGGGAAATCAAACATGACATGAAAAGAGGTTGAACACGTATAAAACACATGTAAAGCACATTAGACACACATATACATTTTTCCCTTACCCTCTACCGATCATACCCGACCCCGGAGCACTTGTACACAATGACCTAACACAGAACGACAATACTGGATCAAGGAGGAAGACGCAGAGAGATTGGGTTGAGGGGGAAATAGTCCGGGAGCCAACCGATCAAAATTAAAAAAAATTGCCCGGTCTGCTATAAAATTTTTGTTGATTTTCATAAAGAGACACCCTTTGAGTATATGAAAACCAATGTTGGCAATGGTGAAACTCTTGCGCAACAACACAGTCAGCACTTTTGCGAGCCCCCTCTGATAACAAAATGTTGGCAAAAGCGAAGATGTAGGATGGGGGTAGGGGTAATTCATATTGTCCTAAAATCATAACCACTAAACCTATATACACAAATGACCCCTCATATTAAAGAGGAGTTCATTGCTTATATCACAATTGGTGTAGATTTAACCTACCTACAATTGACAAGGTTATATGTCAAACAACAAAAGATTTATGTAACTCAGAAATGCTTGACTATCAATGGGGTCAGGAACAAGAACATACTTTTACATGCCATGGTTTTAAGGAAGATAAAATTAGAAATGGATTAACACAATATTGTGACATTAAACATCCTCTTCAGAGGAAGAGTCACTCTCTGAAACAACTCCACCACATGAACCTCTCTGACCAAGGCATATGCATGTCACTCACAAGGCACAGCAGCCTTTTTGCATGAACATCGTTTCAGACATTTGGATAATTTGCACATGCAAGACACAGTTTTGTCTATGTTTGGCTTGGCTGGCTTAGACATGAGAATTGGGACCAGTTTTCCATTGATAAGGGTTCTGCCAAATGTTGTGGCTGGGGGAAGTGCTCGGTCACTGAGATGTGCACGTCTATACAGAAGCAATTGATACAATGCTCTTAAAACAAGGAAGTAAAACGCATCTTCTATTGCTGGCAGTGACCTAAGGTCTAATTTTGAAGAGACAAACATATGCTGCCTGAGGGTATCCAAACAGCTGAACCCTTTTTGGCCATGCAGAGCAGTCCAGTATACTCTGGCCTCATCAATGACACATTCTGTTGCTGCCATTTCACTATCTCTTCCAAAATCAACAAGGTGGGGAAGGTTTCCTATCAGTCCCAGAGAAACCTGTGCCGCTCTTCTTTTCCCCTTCTGAATGGGTAGCTCACTGTGTCACATCCACACAACACATATGTGCACAGAAGTGTAGCTGCGACATCAAGAGGATTTTCTGGTACTTCTTGCTCAACACTTCTACCAGCTCATGAATAGGTAGGTATTGATTCTGCCGTTGTATCCAGAGTTCTTGCAATGTGTTCAAGCAGCAGAAGTGATATATACACAGCATAATTATGTCTGTATCTGTTGCATGCACAACAGCTCGATGGTGATCAAGATATTCCACACAATACGCAAGATGAGCAATAATCCTTGTGTCTGCCTCTTCATGTTCTTCACAAGGTAAGTCCAGAACTGAACTTGATGCTGATGTGATGGAAAGAGTGTGACCTTTGTTTTCCATCATACCACCAAGAATGATGGTCACTCCATCCAGAATAGCTTCAGGACTCTCACAAAGGGAAGTGCCAATGAAGTTCTGAAGATTTCCTTTATTTCTTGGATTCTTCATGAGTGAATTCCAGTCTGGAATTTCTAGACTCTTGGATGGTGAGAATTCTCTTGCCTGGTCTGTCTGGTTTCTCCTCTGCTGCTCATCACCCTTCAAAGTATGGCTATCATCAAAATCATACTGATCACCAATGATGTTGACACAGTTGCACATTTCAGGTTTCAACTGCAGGAGCTTGCGAAGATACAGCTGGGGAAGTTCACCAAATGTTTTCGCACCCATTTTTTGGTATTTATTTACAAATGCCATTGTGTCTACCAGATAAACTGTGTATAGGTCACTCTGTGGTAATGATGGCAGCTGTAAAACAACATCCTGCTCAGCTTCAGCAATTAGCACTGCCACAAAATCAGACTTGTTGCCTTTGCGCATTACAAACCCCTGTGCTAAGCTTGGATCAACCTCAAACAGGGATGATGGATAGTCTGTCCACTCATGGGAAAATGCAATCTGTCTTGTGACTGGGTCGGCATCTCGATAGAAACACAGCACACGTGTAGTTGCAGTCTCATCTTGATAGATCCTGATTAAACTCTGTTTCCTTGATGGTTTTGATTTCTTCTGTGAGGAGAAAGTTACCAGCTTCAGTGGTTCAATCTTAATAGAGACCACCTCTTCTGCTTTCATAATGGCTTCCATGCCCTTAGCTTGAGCATGGACCAAGTCTTTTGAAGCATCCTTCTCACCAGTTGCTCTATTGAGCAGATCCACTTGGTTGTTACACTGGAATGGGTTTATCATCTGCTGGCATATCACTTTCTTGATCTCCTCAACATGCATATGTTCTTCTGTTGCCTGCTTATGTGTTTCTCCATGATGAGTGGATTCCTGTTGGCCTAGATTAGCCATAGACTTTATGTTCTCTGATACAGCTGTGAGAAATGGTGCTGTCTTCACATATTTATCTCGAGTAGCTGGTGCCTGAGATATGCCTTTGAACAGAGATGTCTTCCCTTCATTGTTGTATGTCTGCTCCAGGGCCATGTCACTCCAAACACCATTGAATTTTCCTTTGGAAGAGTGAACTATGAAGTACCCAACCTGGATCCAGCAAACCTTAACCGAACTGTGTTCAATAGAGTAAGAGGATTTTGGGGGTAGGGGTAACTTTGGTTGACAAAAATGTTAATTTTCTCTTTAAAAATTGATAGAACTCATTCAAATTTGCTGTTTTAATTAGCCATGGATACCATGTTCATATCACATTAAGAGAAATTAGTATTCTAATGCAGCATCTGCCTATGATAAGAAAAGTTCGAAAGGCCATCTTCAAAAAACGTTATTTTTAAGGCATTTTTCACAAAATTATGTACTTTTACGAGGTTTACTTCCACAAAGGCAATTTTTTTTGTCATTTTACAATGCACTGATTGAATTCTTACATTTAGTTCACATTTATTTTTAATGAATGTGATTTTTTTAATTTTTTTAGAAATTTTATTGACAATTGCTGTTTTATCAAATTTTTCAAATCTTCCTCAAACAAAAACGTCGGCCAAAATTTTGCGCAAGAGCTTATGAATTGCCAACATTGGTTTTCATGAACTGCAAACATATATCTAAACATCCTGGGGGTGTAAAATTTTATAGCAGAGGCTGTAAGGTCCAACCCTAAAACAGCCTCGTACACAGGTTGGCTCCCGGACTAAAAGAGAAAGTTGGGGTTGGAAAAAAAAAAGTTTGAGAGACTCTGTCGAGCCTTCACTCCCTCTGAGATCACTCCTTTTGGAGCTATCTTGCCCAAACTCGCACCTCATGTCTGCCCTTGCAACTGAGCCCCATTGGTCTGCGGTCCCGAGTCGGAACCTGTCAGGCCAGTGTGATCTTCTGCGGCCTCAGGACAGCTCGTTCCATGTAAATGTTGGAAGGCAGCGCTGGAAAATACGGCACTGGGGCGATATGAGTAAAACTATGTGGAAATGAAGACGTGACATGGGAGAGAAACTGGTGTGAGGTTTGAAAATCTGCTCTGGTGGAACAAAACGAAAAGTGGAAAATATCTCTGGGAACAGGCTCTCAAAACTCTGATCTGTCTCAGGCATTTGTGGAGGCGAGAGATTTTGCCACCGATCTCTGTTTGTACCCCGCTCCTATAGTCCTGGGGCTGAGGGGGGTCCTGTGTGCAATCATATGTCCCCTATACTAATTTTGACTCTTGATCCTTGTAGGGGACCCCTAGGAGATTGAAAAAAAACTTGGGTAGACATTCCAGATGTGGTGCAGAAAGGTGTAATTCAAGATGGTGTCCAAGATGGCCGCTGCGTCATTATTACCAGTATAACTCCATGTGGAATTGTCCTCAAGTGATAAATTTCGTGTCTTTACCTTGGTTTTTGGGGTTAAGGAATCCATTACAATCATTTGCAGGCTTAAAAAAGTATGGGATAACGGTGAAATCCAATATGGCTGCCGCGCCCTTTCATTTTGCCTGTCATGGTTCTGAATTGAGGTAGAGGAATAAATTTGATGTCTTTATATGAGTTTTAGGGGTCAAGCATTTCACTCAAAGCAATAAAGTTGCACAAAAAAACAATGGATCATTGTTAATTTCAGTACATGGGCTCTAATTGATTATCCAACAATTCGTAAAATGATGCAACTGGATAAGATAGAGTGCCTGAGAAGTTGACTGGTGTCTCGTCACATTTCATTCGAAACAGACCAACTAATATTTACCTCTCTTTCTCAGGCATTGAATGAAATGGAAGGGATTCCAATGTAGAGGCGCCGCCCAGAATTTGCTGATGTCGACATCAAGAAGTGTATTATTTGTCAGATTGACACCAAAGAATCAACATGCAGAAACGCAGAGGCTCGGATGAAAGTCCAAGAGGCTGCTAGAATACGTAACGACTTGGTTGCAACGAGGCTGGAGCAAGTCGATCATGAACAGTTTGTCTATCATGTGAACAACAAATGTTATAAATCGTACACCCTCAAAAAGACACTGATTAAACTTGAAGAAGAGCCGTCCAAAGCGGTGGAAGAGCCGGAAGAACCGGAAGGAGTTGAACTGGTCCCAAACCCATCTGTGAGCCGAGCAACCCAAGCCAGAATTGCACCACGAGCTCCTCAATCTACTGATATACCGGATTCTGAAAGGAAACGTACGGTGTGTGCCAATGTAAAGATAAAAGGAGACCGACAGAAATTCAGGATTTGTGAAGATGTACGCGCAAAGAAGTTACGAAAGGCTGTGGTATTCTTTCAAGATGAAGTTTACCATCGGACAAGTGACCTGCAAGATGTTCACTCCGTCTGCGGATCAGATATATATTGTCACAAAAACTGCATCCGAAATTGTATTATTAAGTTCGACCGTGCGAAAAGTAAATGTGACGCACCATCCAATAGTTTTGCAAAAAATAAATGTTTTGCAAGGTTGTTAGTGAACATTGATTTCGCATTGAAAGGTGGACAAGGTTTCACCTTAAGCGACCTCCGTAACAATGTTCATGGATTCAGCGATTCCCAGGAAACTTTTTCGAACAGAGACATTCGATTTTTTTTCTTGAAAGTCGCTATGGCCAAGACTTGAACATTTCCAGGCCGACAGAAGCAAATAAGTGTGCCATGGTTTTCTTAAACGCCAGTCCTGCAGACATGGCTGACGTCATTCGGTCAAGCAATCCCATCACTCAATGTGCATCAACTATTAGGCATGCTCTTTTGGACTTGAATTTTGATTTGCAAGACAAGTTTTGCGATTCCGTTGATCTGCAGGACTCCTGGGATAATATGAATCGCCCAGATGAGTTACTGACTTTTTTGTGTGTGTTACGAAATTATAATAGAAATGATCTTGAATGCAGCGTGGGTAGCAAAAACAACTCTCCATTGAGCGATGATGACGATACCTCTGATTAAGAAACTCGTAGTAACGGCAATGCTCATTCAACAAAACTGAGGAAACTAAAGTCAGTTTTCCAGGTTCTGTACTTCATGGTCCATAATGGTAGACGCAGGACACCACTCCATCTGATATGCGCAGAAAGAATCCACGCAACATGCAAGAGCAAAACACTCATCACCTCTCTAAACCATTTCGGAATATCACTGAGTTACGATGAAATTCTCCGGTATCAGACTGATTTGGCAGACGAAGTTTGCACAAATGGAACTGATTATGTGCCTTTGCCAAGCCATCTTAATCCAGAGAAATTCACCACTGCCACATTTGATAATTTTGATCACGAGGAGGCGACGCTATCGGGTCTGGGTGGTACTCATGACACTGTTTCAGTTTTATAACAGGACAAATCAGATGGTGTTCAAAGGAAGCTACGAATTTTGGAAACTGGTGTAGTTCATGGTCCAAAATCATTTCAGAAGACACTAAAATGTCAAGAGCTGAAAGACCTCTTCAAACCAACAAAGAAGGGAGAGATACCCAGTGACTATTTAGTAAGTAACTCGACATTAAGTGAAGGATGTAGTACGGAAGGAAAAGATCTTGCTTGGTCACCAGCCCGGATGAATTTGTCAAATATAGAAGAAGGCTTCATCAAACAGGACTGCGATGAACAACAAATGCCATGCTGGAGTGCCTTCAACTCAGTTGTCACTGATGAGAAACTTCCTGAAAGGATCGTAGGCTTCTTGCCAATTCTACCACACCCGGTCACAGAATACAACATAGTGTATACCGCTCTTAAAAATTTTCAGAACGTCTTGGGACAGCTAAATCAGAACCACTTGGCTATAGCGTGCGATGAAGGTGTCTACAGAATCACACGAGAGATTATGTTGTGGCGCCAAGAAGAATTCATGGACTTGAGTCATTGCCTGGGATCGTTTCGTTTACTTAAGATTTACCTTGGTTGCATTGGAAAGTATCTTCGTGGTTGTGGTGCTGAGAGGAAATGGATCGAAAATGAAATATTTGGTCCAAATATGACCCAGGCTGTCTTGGGAGGTTCACATTATGTTCGATCTCTAGAAGGCATGACTCTCCTTTCAGAGGCTATGGAGAGACTCCAATGGAGTGCATTCTTTGAGAAGCATGGCGTAGAGAAATATGTGGAGCCGCTCAAGTTGCTTTGAGATATGAAGCAAGAGGTGTCTGCAAAGAACAAGTCGAGAAGTAAGGAGCTCCTTAATTCTTTCCTTGGACTATCGGGAGACCTGTTCGAGGATTTCGAGGAGTTTAAAAGGGAAAGGAAGGCAGAAAGCAAAACATTCTTCCACTGGGTTAGGTTTATTGAAATGGTTCGGTTTGCACATGACCTTGTGAGGGCTGACATAGAAGGCAACTCTCATCTGCTCCTGCAATCAGTTGAAGCAGTATTGCCATATTTCGCGGTCTTTGACTCGATCGACTATCTGTGGTGGTGTTCTCTCTACCTGGAGGACATGAAAAAAACTACCAGAGAATGCACCAGTTGTCCATGACAATTTCATGGCTGGGCGTTTTGTTGTGAAACGTTCTTCCATCCCATTCTCTGCTGTTGCTGCCGACATGTGTCTGGAACAGACAATCAACCGCTCATCTAAGACAAATGGGGGAATCATTGGCAATAGAAACGGAAAGAATTCGTAACAAGATGGAACATCATTCACCATGAATTGATGGCGGTAAATCAAACCTTTCGTGAAGTCACAGGTGTACAGTTGAACAATACAGAACTTCCTGTCAATTATTCATTCAGTCGTTGGCAAACACAAGAAAATGAATGCAAAGTAGACAAGATGATCGCATACATCCTGAATTATGAAAATCCATTCGAGGTGAAGCAAACAACTGAAATGAAACTTCATAACTTACTCACCAGAGCTATCATGCCAGATGAGATTCAAGATAGTCCATTGTCTGTTCAAGAAATCGGTCTGAATTTATACAACACGTTCAGAAAGGAGCGCCTGGTGGAGAAGACAAAACGACTGAGTGACACAATCAACAGGAACAATGTTAAGACATTCGCAAGTGCTGAGGGAAAGAAAGCATCAGCCCCAAAAAGGAAACAGAAGCAGGACAAGAAGGAGTTAGGTGTTGCGCAGAAGCAACTGGACATTGTCAGGGTCCGTGGGAATGATGCCCAAGAGGTTTTCACGTATGATCTGGTCAAAACTAGTTACTTATTTAGTGATGAGGATGGACTCATGAAAAAACCGACAAAACATGAGCTTGTGAAAGAACTTGAATCAAATATTACAGCAGGTGACAACATCGCTCCTATGCATTGGACGGATATGCCAACCGGAGACATTGTCGATGTTATGGCTTATGTGCGAAAGCTGAAAACTTCCTCCATGAATACCTTCGGAGAATTGTGCAAGCAATTGCTGAGCATGATCCTTGGGGTTTGCAAAAATGCTTCCCGCATTGACTTTATCTTCGATTTGTGCATGGAAGGATCAGTGAAAGAAAGTGAACGATGAAGACGAACTCAGAAACCCCCAGTCTTGTACAGTAACATCACACGAGAAAGCAAGTTACCAAGAGATATGGATAGTTTCTGGTCATCTGCAGCAAACAAAGCCAAACTGGAACAGCTCATGAAAGTATTGCTGATTGGCCACTTTACTGCAGAATCCGTAGATGTTCACATTGTAGTGAGTCGGATAGTGGGAGACGAAACCTCAACACAAACCCAGTCGATCAGGAATGGGATAGTGAGCCAACACCCAGAACTGGACTCGGACCATGAAGAGGCTGATATCCGGATCATCCCACATGCTTTTCATGCCGTCAGAAGTAATTGCACACGGATGGTAATTCTCTCGAGCGATACTGATGTGTTCGTAGTTGCAATGTATTTCTATCATATTTTCGCAGCAAATGGACTCCATGAACTTTGGCTCAGAGGGGGAGTTGGAGACAGGACAAGATTTATCCCTCTACATGTAATGGCTGACAAGGTTGGAAGACCAATGTGTGAAGTCCTTCCCGCGATGCATGCACTAACTGGCTGTGACATTACTAGCAAATTTGGCACGAAAGCTGCTGGTATCAAGGCAGAACCTGTTCTGTACCTAAAGGACTTTGGAAGGGCGCAGACAAATGTGCAGGCCTGTGTGCACAATGTCGAGAAATACCTGGTCCAAGTGTTAAAAGGAGGAAATCATGGCATTGAAACGATGGATTGTTTACGTTACAACATGTACCATCACAGAAAGTCGATGACAATCATTGACCTTCCCCCAACCAGCTATGCTACGGAAGGTCATATTCATAGGGCATTCTATATGACCAATGTGCAAGTCAAATGTTTCGGAGATTTTTCGCTAAACCCTCAAGACTATGTATGGGTTTATGATGGAAAACGAATGTCTCGTACCAATGAAATACCATCGTAATTTGCCTGAAGAAGTAGCTTTATAATGTAACTGTGTGAAATGTGCCACTCGCTTCTGTCCTTGCAGACAAAGAAAAGTTCGATGCTGCATATTCTGTAAATGCCAGGCAAACAATCAGAGCAGCCAATGCAAAAACCCTAACGGGGTTATTCCAACTAATTCGGTGCGGTTTGTGCAAATTATAAGCAACGTAATAGTCGGAGGTTTGATGCCCACTGTATACCAAACTGATCGAGTTATTTAAACAGTTTTGGATTCATGAATAATGTGTACTGCATTGTGCATGGTAAATAATGGTGCTCAGGATTTATTCGTATAAATTTAAATGTTACTAAAGTCTCATTCAATGTAAAACACGTTTCTTATTTCTTCTACGTGTATTCCTGAGGGGGGTCCTGTGTGCAATCATTTGTCCCCTAATTTCTACTCTTGATCCTTGTCGGGGACCTGTGTCCTGGTCAATTGGAGCCCCTGTACTGAAATTAACAATTATCCATCGTTGCTTCTGCAAATTGATTGGTCTGAGTGAAATGCTTGACCTCTAAAACTCATATTGAGACACAACTTATTCTTCGAGCTCAATTCTGAACCATTACAGGTGAGATGAAAGGGCGCGGCGGCCATATTGGTGGCCATTTTGGATTTCACCGTTATCCCGTACTTTTTTAACCCTGCAAATGATTTTAATGGATTCCTTGACCCCAAAAACCTCGGTAAAGACATGAAATTTATCACTCGAGGACAATTCCACATGGAGTTATGCTGGTTATAATGACGCAGCGGCCATCTTGAATTACACCTTTCTGACCCACATCCGGAATGTCAACCCAAGTTTTTTTCAATCTCCAAGGGGTCCCCTACAAGGATCAAGAGTCAAAATTAGGGGACATATGATTGCACACAGGACCCCCCTCAGCCCCAGGACTATCAGGACAGCTCGTTCCATATAAATATTGGCAGGCTTTGATGTTTGGAAGGCAGCGCTGGAAAATACGGCACTGGGGCGATCTGAGTAAAATTATGTGGAAATGAAGACGTGACATGGGAGAGAAATTGGTGTGAGGTTTCGAAAATCTGCTCTGGTGGAATAAAACGAAAAGTGGAAAATATCTCTGGGAACAGGCTCTCAAAACTCTGATCTGTCTCGGGCATTTGTGGAGGCGAGAGATTTTGCTACCGATCTGGGTTTGTACCCCGCCCCTACCCCTCAGTGGCTGTTTTCCATTGGCCTTGCGGTGTTGCATTGATGTCTCGCGAAGGGGCGGGTGCATGAAGGGGTCGAAACAATCTCTACCTGAGCGACTTCTGTCTCTACTTACGCCGGGCATCGCCATAATTCTGCGACCATGTGAGCAAATGAGTGAAAGGGTTTGTGAGCAGGCGAGCAATGAACGTGACTGGTGAGTAATGGAAGGGAATGGTGTGAAATGAAAGGGATAGAAAGAGAGACATAGTGAGGTAGATCGAAAGAGGGAAAAGGAACAGACACTTATGCTGCTTACACACACACAATGCATATTGATCACAATGATACGATTTTGTTTCCTCGAAACAGAATAATAAATAAATAACTAATATCTATGTGTGTGTGCTTCCTTTCCCTCGGGGGGGGGGTGCACAAAGTCCAACCTCGGCACACATCTGTCCTACGACCCCCACCTCTCCATTCAGCCTCTTCCGAGGCTGTTTAAGCCTCCTCCATTCCTCTTTTTCTCCCGCTCTTTCTTCCCCCTTATTTTACACAACTCCCCCTCCTCTCACCCTGTTTTTGTTTACAATCGCATTCCTATGCTGAAAAAAAGAAAAACTAATGCGTTGCGAAACTCTGGCTGCAATTCTACCTGAAACATCACTTACACTTCACATTCGGATTCTGTACATTTGTGGAGAAAAAGTTGAGTTGACCAGGTGGGCACTCTTCTGCTCATTTGAAGTGCAGAGTTATTTTTAGTTCCTCCCCACAGTCTGACATCAACACCTGCCGGTAACTTGACAGCACTCCTCAGTTTGAAGGGTTCAAATACTTACACTGGGACCACATGGCCACTCAACATGACGTGAGTCCTTCGACCCATGTGGCCCACATTTGAATAACAGGCACGGTAATATTCACTTCACGTCAATGGCAACATATTGGTGAGACCACGTGGCCACTCAACGTGGAAGTCTTCTTGGTCCATGTGGCCCACTTGAATGAACAAAAGGAATGATGGTCTTCGCTTTGCGGTGAATTGCAACATATTGGTGGTGGGACCACGTGGCTGCAGAATGTGGGATTCTTCTTGGTTCCCGTGGCCCACTTCCATGAACAAAAAGCATGGGTCGTCTTGCAGCAATAGTGAGTCTTCGACGTCCTTGTATTGGCCTTTTCATTGCAGAAGGCCCGGAAACTGTGACTTGGCTCGATGTCCTTGTATTGGCCTTTTCATTGCAGAAGGCCCGGAAACTGTGAACTTGGCTCGACGTCCTTGTATTGGCCTTTTTATTGCAGAAGGCCCAGAAACTGTGAAGTTGGCTCGATGTCCTTGTATTGGCCTTTTTATTGCAGAAGGCCCGGAAACTGTGAACTTGGCTCGACGTCCTTGTATTGGCCTTTTTATTGCAGAAGGCCGGGAAACTGTGAACTTGGCTCGATGTCCTTGTATTGGCCTTTTTATTGCAGAAGGCCTGGAAACTGTGAACTTGGCTCGATGTCCTTGTATTGGCCTTTTTATTGCAGAAGGCCTGGAAACTGTGAACTTGGCTCGATGTCCTTGTATTGGCCTTTTTATTGCAGAAGGCCTGGAAACTGTGAACTTGGCTCGATGTCCTTGTATTGGCCTTTTTATTGCAGAAGGCCCAGAAACTGTGAACTTGGCTCGATGTCCTTGTATTGGCCTTTTTATTGCAGAAGGCCCGGAAACTGTGAACTTGGCTCGATGTCCTTGTATTGGCCTTTTTATTGCAGAAGGCCCGGAAACTGTGAACTTGGCTCGATGTCCTTGTATTGGCCTTTTTATTGCAGAAGGCCTGGAAACTGTGAACTTGGCTCGATGTCCTTGTATTGGCCTTTTTATTGCAGAAGGCCTGGAAACTGTGAAGTTGGCTCGATGTCCTTGTATTGGCCTTTTTATTGCAGAAGGCCCAGAAACTGTGAACTTGGCTCGATGTCCTTGTATTGGCCTTTTTATTGCAGAAGGCCCGGAAACTGTGAACTTGGCTCTCAATGGAAGGGGGGAGGTGGGCGAGAAATTCAGACATGCATGGTGTCAAGGAGGAACATTCATGACCGTAATATTTCAACAATTGCTTTTACTTTTCAACATTCTCACGAAGATGGTTTTCAGTCACTAATTTTACCCACCGTTGCAAGTGTTGGCATTTCTCCATAATGATGGTCCGAGCTCTCTCTTTTTGCTCCTGTTCAACTTTTAACAAATGGCAAAGCCTTCAACTGCAGCTTGATGGAGTACTGCTCTCGTGTCTGGGCTGGTACCCCTGCCTCACTCCTTGCTGAGGACGCCAAGTCTTTCCACATCATTGGAATGTCCTACGATGAAACCGAGTCAAAAACATCCATCCGGTGGGACCAATGTGTGACACGAAGGGCATCCGACAAAAACAGGTCCAAGAAATATAAATCAAGGCAGCAATCCACACACAAACACCAATTGGATCAAACACCAAACACCAAATCATGGTCAGTATCAATTGAGGATGTTTAACACTCAAGTTGAACAGGAAGTCACAGTTACTTCAGTCATGATGTTGGTAAATGAGAAACCCTGAAAGAATGCAGGTGAAAAACGAAAAATAAGGAAGGCAGTGGTGATCAAGTACAAGTTTAGGGCGAGTTCTTGGTTCCCACGGGATGGCCCAATTGCTTCAGATTTGACATCCCATAATTGCCCAAACTTGCACTCCCCCACAGTTCACGCCATTGTTGACAGGGAAAGCAGATGCCAAAGCAAAAGGAAAGTCGGCCTTACAACTCCATCGCAGACAAAATGAAATGCACAGGCTTCATCCTGGCCCATCATTAGTCGGCCCAATCCAACTGCTGATGTTTTGAGACTGAGGTGACTCGAAAATTTCTCCCATCATCGTAAGGGGAATGATGCACACCACGTGGCCAAGCCCAGGCCAAATTATTGTTGATCCATGAATAATGAGCAGAATAAATAATGCAATTGGATTGGAAAACAGGAACTGGCTCATGAGGTTCACGAGAATCAGTAGATGTTAAACAGCAGAACCACAGTCCAGCAGAGAACCAGTACCTTTAGATGTGCACAGACGTTTGACTGGTCTTGCATCCGTGCTCTCGGAGTCACGGGAACGTTTCTTCACACCAGGTGTCCTCTTGTTTATCCATGGATGCACGAGGATCTCCTTCAAGGTAAAACAACTCGGTCCATCCAGAATCTTGAGTAATTACCATCACACGCCATCTCATTTGGCCAAGAACCACTCAGTCCCACAATAGTGAACTTTCACAGTCCTGTTCGAACTTTTGGTAAATCAAATAAAATATCCAAAGTAGAAGCTGCCCCGTTATCACACACCTTCATTGAGATCCTCTTTGTTGGATCGACACAGAGCATGGATTTTAAGAGCTCAGCGCACTGGGACCCAGCAGAAGAGGGAGGTTTGTAGTGAAACGGCTGATTCTTGCATCCGACGTTCTGTAAAGAGACGGATCTGTAAAATTCACTAATTCATTCACCAAAGCAGGTGCACACAACATTTTCACCTAGCAGGTGCCCACAACATTTTCACCAAGCAGGTGCACACAACACGTTCACCAAGCAGGTGCCCACAACATTTTCACCAAGCAGGTGTTTTCAACACTTTCATCTCAAAGTGAACTCAAAGGATACGTTCTGTGTTTTACAATCCAAACTTTATATCAAGAGTTTTTATTACATCGTCTCAGGATGATGGGGTCTCACAGGGTGGCCGAGAGGTTTGCCCACTTGCCTTGAAGCCGTTTCCCTTGGCTTTGAATCCAAACCCACGGAACCAAATATAAACTGTCACCCTGGTGTTTCACAAGCACAGTGATTCATCAATGTGTGTACCCTCCCTCGGGTGGATGGAAACCGGGTGTCCCGTCTGCCGACATTAGTTGGTGAACGCTAAACACCTCACGGTGTCCTTCGTGAAGAGTAGGCGAGCTGTCACCGGCACCATGAAGGTAAAACAAATTCCTGCCCTAACTTTGGCTGGCAAGGCAATGGCAAACCACCCAATTTTACCCAAGCCAAAAAACTGCTTCGCCATCACTGACACTGTAACAGGGTTTGGCACATCCAAATCTGAATCTGAAGGCTCATGGAGAAGGAGTCACACATATTCTGTGCATGCTTGCAGACACAAACATGAGACAACATTGGACTTGACTGCAGTTGAAAGCACAACGGGTCCCAGCGACGCCATCTTGTGACCTCACTTTTCTCTCCGCAGACAGAAGGGGCAAGAAGGGAGAAATACAATCCCCCACCTCCCATCGCTACCAACACATCGGGTCTGTCGCAGCTTTATCCTTCAAGTGTTGATCGTAAGGCAATGAAGCAACATGTCTGAGGTTTTAGTCTTCGGTATGACTGGGCCATTGTTGGATTCGAACCAACGACCTCTTGGACAATCCAACCACAATGATTTGAGCCTATTCACTCCAAAATTCATATTGTTGATGGAAATTGTAATTATTTTAATCATTTTTACATTCTTACTTTGCCAAGGATGGGAAAAACCAAGCAGTGAACAAAATGTACAACCCGACTGTCTGACGATTGCAATGATGTGATC
Source organism: Eptatretus burgeri (assembly GCF_056783735.1). NCBI lineage: Eukaryota > Metazoa > Chordata > Myxini > Myxiniformes > Myxinidae > Eptatretus > Eptatretus burgeri. Next base: position 42,347 of record NW_028222290.1, read on the forward strand.
CCGTGAAATGATTGTTTCTGAAAACAAGAAACGTTTTTCTTCTTTCAACCTTGTTCATGATTTCTCTGGTCTGTGTTGATGTGAAATCTGATGAAGATACTCATATCTATGAAAGAACACTGCATCGACATTCACATCGATCATGAACACTAAGATCGTCACGAAGGTTCGGTCAATTGTAAGGAGGGAACACTCACCTTGATCGTCTCCCACGAGTATGGGAAATATCGGTCTATCAACAAGTGCAGGACAACCCCAAGAGCCCACACGTCGACCGCAGGACCATTGTAGCCCTCGGGGCAGTGCAGCTCTGGGGCCATGTAGCCAGGTGTTCCCCTTATCCCAAACACGACTGCTCCAGGTTCAAACACACATGAAAGGCCAAAGTCGGCGACCTTAAGGACTCCGAGGTCGTTGTACAAGATGTTTGCGAGCTGTTGGATGGATGGAAGAGTAAAATGGAAGCGTGGAAGATAAGTTATCATTTTCACCAGGTAATGTTACGTGTGCTTTACACAACTCATGTCCCTATTCCGATGAAAAGGACGATCTTCATTTACTTGAAACAACATGAAATGTATTTAACAAAACATGGATCATCACCGTAACAGCAAACAGCCACACCACGTGATCAATGAACCTTTTCAGCATCTCATCAGCTGATCCATTTCAAAATAGTTGAAGTACATTGAGTGGGACAAATACAAGGATGAACGTTTCAACAAAATATCTACTTATTGTACGTACGAGAATTAACATTTTACAATCACATCAATAAAATACCTCATGAGATCGTGAGGTGATACGGCATCAGAGAGAAAATGATGGACATGATGAAAGCACGGATCACAATTCCATGTCGTGTGTGGAAACTGAAAATGGACCGATCGACCTTTTTGATATATCCACAGGAGTTACACAAGGCTGTATTCTATCACCCTTCCTGTTCTGATTGTCACGGACTTGATCATGAAAAGTTCACTGTGTAAACAATCATGGGGTACTTGTTGGTGGAACAACACTCCCTCAACAGATCGAGATTTGCAGTTTCCCCTCAACTCCAGATCTGTCAGCTGACTTGCAATCATCAGCAAGGTCATTGAATCCATCACCACATTTGATGTGAAATCATTTCTTTTCTCGAACAACCTCATCTCATATCACCAATCTGGATTCAGAACAGGTCACTCCACCTTGGACATGTTGCCACCTTGATGCAGTATAAACTCTTGGAGTAGGTCTTTCAATCCAGACAAATCTCACACTCTCACTCTTGATCTCTCTCTGAAAGGATCGTCTGACAAACCGCCCCATCGATTTTCTTCCCAATCCACTTGGGGAAGTTCATTCATTCAAACTGCTGGGTCTCCCTGTCAGCCACGATCTCTCTTGGGCAAAACTCATTTGAAAGTTGGCTGGGCATCGTCCGTCGTGCAAAGTCCGAACTTGGCACACCTGAACTCCTATCAAACTACAAGACCTTCATCCACAGGTTGAGGCAGTACTGCTCTCCTCTTTGGGCTGGTTCCACAGCTTCACATCTTGTTGAGCTTGACGCCGTGGAAACCAAGGCCTTCAAGATCATTGCAATCTCCCGTGATGAAGTTGAGTGTATGTGCCTGTCACGTTGTCATCGCAGACAGGTCGCTGGTCTATTTGTCTTCCACCACCTCCTTTCTGGTCTTGCATCCTCTGCTTTGTCCCCTTCCCCTCTCCACAACGCTCCCCCCCCATGTTTCTGCTGGGCACACGCGGTCCACCATTGATCCCCATCTGGTGAAACTCCCAGAATGCAGGATCACTGCTCAGTTCCACTCATTCGTTCCTCTTTCTTCCCACTTGTGGAACCAACTGCCACATTCTCTTAAATCTCATAATTCCCTCCACGTCTTCAAACAGCCGTTCAACACCATCTCAGATCATCCCCCATCGAAAACCGTGATCTTTTCTACCCTTGCTAACACTCACACTGCACCACACTCCACCCCACCCTAATCCCTCCTCCTTCCAAATTCCCGATTTCCCTCCTCAGAGTTTCCTTCTGGTATCCATCTTGTCCAACACATGCATCCTCTTCTCCACCTCATTTCTCCCCACATCCATTGCTTGTCCATCCAATCTGCCTCGATACTGGCCTTCAACTCTGCTGTTGCTGTCCCACCCCCCTTCTCAACTGTTGATTTTGTCCTGTTGTGTCCTGATCCATTCAGTGTTCTTGTACCAGCTTTTTCATGAGCCTCGACTTTGTAAAATGCAAACAACCAACCAAATGTGAACCACAGCCAGTAACAGCTGAAACTGATAATCTCAATTTATTGGCACTCAACACCGGGCTAAACATGAGTGATGATAAGATCAAGATCACGTGTTTTGGGTCATGGGCAAATTCTCCAAAAATAAAAGTTGGAGAAAAGACCCTGAAAAATGTGAAATGATTTCCATATTTGGCATTGTGATTTGTGGTGAGGAGGGAAACAAGGTACACATTGGAAAAGCATGTTCACCTTTCGGGAATCTGAACAAGATCTGGATCAATCACATAATCTCTCTTCCACGAAAGAGAAGACAAGCTGATATATTGGTAGTTGGCCTCCTTTCTAAAATCGCCCAAATGAGGTGAGAACTCACTGGGTTCCTGCATTTAATACGTTAACATCACCTTCAATCTCGAAACAACATCCCGACAAATACACCCTTCATTCTTATTCGTGGTTCCCATTTCTGCCTCACACTGCTTGTTGCTCCAGCCCTCAATCAACAACCAATTTGTGATCTTTCCGAAACAAGTGTAAGTATCTTCACCGACTGACATCACCTGAATTCACCTGTAACATGTGAAAGTATCTTCACCAACTGATGTTGCCTGAATTCACCTGTAACATGTGTAAGTCTGTTCACCTTCTGTTGTTTCCTGAATTCACCCGCACCATGTGGAGGTATCTTCACCAATGACGTAACCTGAACTCACCTGTAACATGTGGAAGTATCTTCACCCCCTGACATCATCTGATTTCAATGCTGCACGAGGTTTCACCGATCCTTGTTACAGTAACTATGAGCTTGACTAGTGAATTGCTATCAATGTGTACCAAGGTCAACAAGGTCTCTGAGGGTGCTCAGTCTCCTTGTTATGTTCATCTTCATTCAAATCAGTTCAAATGAGACAATTCCACAAAAACTTTCCTTCATTTCCAACACATTTTCCTGTTTTCCCAAAGAAAAACCTCCCCCTTCTGTGATAGTGTTTCACTGATGTCCCGCGATGACGACATCATCATGAGGTTTTTATGTTCAGATTTGTTTTACCTTGATGTCCCCGTGCATGATGTTGTTGCTATGGATGTAACTGAGTGCAGACGCTGCCTGGAAAGAAAGCACTGAATTAACAGGTCGTTATGCAAATTGGAGTTTCCAACAAATGTTGTTCATTTGAAAAATCCTGATTTTAAACCACACGTTGAACATCATGAAGAATGACGTCAGTACAGCCTCAGCTCACCTGGAAAATGATGGGACGTATCTTCTCCTCTGTCATTGGTGCATGATGTTGCCGATAATCCAACAGACTACCTGTGTGGATAAGTTGCCATGAGTGAGTGAAATGATCAGATTTGATCACAGGTACACACCTTCGGAACAGAAGATTGATTAAAAACATACCACCATGTGCGAGTTCCAGGACCATGAACATCATCTCCTCGGTCTTGTTAATGTCATAAACTTGAACTACATGGGGATGACAGAGTGCAGGAGAAAGAATCATCAGAAGCAAAACGCAAAAATAAAAACAAATCCTCATTATGATAACTACATCTGTTGAGTGAGGAGGAGGTTCAAATGTGACACGGTGAGGCCTTTGACTGGCTTTCCGTCACATGACTGATGTAGTTTAACTGTGGAGAGCTACCCACTTCTACTCAGCATGAAGTTTCACATAAAGGGTGATCTGAACATTCCTCGTGCTGGGAACGTAGTTTGTGTACATTCAATGGATGATCTCAGGGGTCCATAGATCCGGGACACCATCCATGATCATGAGTGTGAAGTATGAAGTAGTTGGGGTTAGTCGTTATTACTGGGAGTGTGAAGTAGTTGGGGTTAGTCATTATTACTGGGAGTGTGATGTAGTTGGGGTAAGTCGTAATTACTGGGAGTGTGATGTAGTCGGGGTGAGTTGTTATTCCTGGGAGTGTGAAGTCGTCTCGGTAAGTTGTTATTCCTGGGAGTGTGAAGTCGTTGGTGTAAGTCGTTATTCCCAGGAGTCTGAAGTTGTTGGGTAACTCTTTATTCCATCTCGTATCTGACTGATCGATTTTCTGAAGCAAACATTGTCTTCCATTCATTATATCGGGACATAAAAGGCACAATGTCATGTTTCCCCATCTTTGTTTCACCATTAAATGAATACAATTATTTTTTTATCTACAGAGTCAAGGCTCATGGAAGAGCGAGAACACTGAACAGATCAGGAGACAACAGAACAAAAGGAACGAGAGAGACAGACACACTTATAGTGGGGTTGAAAAACAAAATAGGGGGAGATTGGGACAAGCAATGGGTGTGGGGAGGACGCATGGGGTGGACAGGATGGAACCAGAAACATCATGTCAGTTCGGAAAAAAACTGTAAATTTGGAAGGAGGGGGGGCATTAAATGGGGTCGAAATTGTCATGTTTTTGGATGTAATGAGGGAGGGGGGGCTCATCTGAAATGGTGATAATAGCTGTCTTGAAGAGTTGGAGGGAAGAATAAGATTGGGGAGAATGTGGGGTTTGGTTGCACAGGTGGAAGAAAGAGGAACGAATGAGTGGAGATGAGCAGTGATCCTGGATTTTGGAAGTTTCACAAGAAGGGGATTGATGGTGGACCTTGCCTGCCCAGCAGAGACCTTGGGTGGAGGGGTAAAGGCTGGGGAAGCACGGAAAGAGCAGAGGTTGCAAGATCAGACCAGAAAAGATCGGCCGTAGAGATAGAGAAACCACCTCCCTGTCTGCGACAGGAAAGTGATCGGCCCACAAAGAAGATTCCAATGATCCTGAAGGTCTTGGTTTCCATGGCGTTGACCTGAGTAAGGTGTGAGGTTGGGGAGCCAACCCAAAGGAGAGAGTATGTGCTCCATCAAGCTGCGGATGAAAGTCTTGTCGTTTAATAGGAGTTCAGGTGTACCAAGGAAGGTGTACTAACCCTCACAGCCTTGTATGACGTAGGATGCCCAGTCAGTGGCTGGCCTTGGAGACCAACTTTGGAATGTGGTTTGCTGAAGAAAGATCATTGCTGATTGTGAGACCGAGGAGTTTGAATGATTGAACTTCCTGAAGAGGATTATTGTTGAGAAGGTCGATGTGAGGGTTCACCAGACGGTCCTTTCGGAAGTTCAGTGGATGCACCGTGCTGAAAATGCCGCACATTGAAAGACCATTTGGCCCATTGTATCCCTGCTGTATCCGTGTCCTAACATGTCACCGATAGGTATTGTGAATGAAAGAGTTAACCCCATGCAGGTAATCTGACCAGGCCACGAGCACAAGATGGCCTACTTTTTGGAAAGATTTCCAGGGTCCTCAACCCATCCATATTCAAATGAAGGAAAACAAACCTTTTCAGTGAATAACAGTAATAATACAAACAAAGCATCATGATTTAACATCATCACGATGAAAGAACAATTTATCATTTAAAATGAAATGCTCACTTACTGATGTTTGGATGATGCAAGGAAGAAATGATGGAGGCTTCTTTTGAAAACTGCAACGAGAGAGAGAGAGACAGAGACAGAGACAGAGACAGAGACAGAGACAGAGACAGAGAGAGAGAGAGAGAGAGAGAGAGAGAGAGAGAGAGAGAGAGAGAGATGGAGGAAAGAGAGATTGAGAGAGGAAGGAGACAGAGAAAGAATAAAGTGACGACATGTGGGGTACAATGTATGAGTCCAGGTAGTCCCCAAAACCGAGATTTTAACCTCATAAATACATTTCAGGACTGAATACTCTCTTGAGACAAAGTTTCATGATATTCCATATTCTCAGGAATATTCCTTATTGAAGTTAAAATATTTTTATTTTTGTGATGTTGAGGGTAAAGATGACGTTTTAATTGGTCCCAGTAACACCTGTTTACTTTGTGAATCTGTTTACTTTCGACCAACAGGTGGAAATCATGAACGAACCTTTCAGGTCAAGTCACATTTCGCTGTGATTTGCACTCTAACCCCAAATGGCATGAAATAAACTCACTTTCTCAAAGTCGTTCTTCAAGGAAATTTTAATTGCCACCTGGAAGAGAAACAGAGAGGTAAAAGTTGATCATTAACTAGTGATGCAGTTCCAGGTGCACAGTCAGACCATTTACATCAATTTACATCTCACAAGCATCGTGCTCACCTTCACAAAACATGCAGACCAATATGGTAACATACTTATCAAAGGTAGAAGGGGAACATCCAATCACATCATCAGGCTCCATCAGCAAAAGGTAAAGTTCAGATTTCAGGGAAAAAGAGATGAGTTTCCATCCATCCATACATTGGGACCATACTCTGTGCAGAGCGTTGGTTCTACCTCAGCAGTCTCCTTGGCTATTGGGCATAATCCTGGATGGGTGGCCACTCCGACACAGGATACCAGCAAGCTGGCACTCATTTTGCCGACCTCACAAGGATGACAGGCAGAATCAACCCCACCTGTTATTAATTCAACAGCCAAGTGGGGTTTGAACTCAGGATGCTTCAGATCCCAAGTTCACCACGTGAACCATTAAGCCAACACCAAGCATACACAAGTGTATAAATGCACGAAGAGGATAAACAAGGTAATTGAGGTGAATTTTACCACATTTACACTCATTTACATGAACTTCACATGTTGGAGGAAACTTTAAGGGAGCGAATTGAGATTTAATGAATTAATTTACAGATGGAGGTACAGGTAGAGGAAAACCTTTTCATGTTCACCTTTATGAACCCTGACCACAACCCTGAAAGCACGACACCTTTCCGTACCTCATCACCACACAAGGTGTTCCTCGCTTTGTAAACTGCTCCCTGACCTCCTTCACCGAGCTTTCTGATGACGTCATACTTCTCGATCTGAACAACAATACAAATTGAGAAAACGTCATGTTTCATTCGAAGATCAGAGAAAGAATACATCAAGATCTTTAAACAAGATGTTTCTCAGTATCGTTATTTCACCTTACCAATCGAGTAACTTCATCACAAACCTCACAACGAAAATTTACAAATAAAAGGTGAGGATCTGCTCACATCTCGGAACTCAACTGCAGGGGACATGATTTTGATCGGTGGAATAAAGTGGGTTTTTAACTTCAACCAACACGTCCCTTCTCCATGACAAAAAAATAGGACCGCTTGTCCCGAAGCTCACCTGCATAAGGAGCAACAGGCACTCAAACCCCCCACAGACCCCCCTCAGACCCTGATTATTTTAATGTTGTGAACAATAATTGGTACATCATGGGTGATGAAGGTTGTGGTCAGTTTCATCGAAATTGTGTGGGTCGTTTCGGAGAAACCTCCCACCCCTCGAAGACCCCATTAACAAGCCACACGTTTCATCAAAATCGAATGTTGGTTCAAGCGATAGTGACCGAAGTGTTTACGAATTGACGAACTCAATGACACTCACTCACGCACTCA
>NW_028222291.1:0-40000 GCF_056783735.1 Eptatretus burgeri
TAACTTATTTATTATCAAAAGACTTTGTTTTATTGAAAGGCCCTGAGATACCTGTTTGTTCTACTAATCCATGCAATGCTGTGAACCTCAATCTTTCACTTGAGGGAGGTATAATCTGTATTCACGTGTTTCTTGCTCTGGCTATAATCAGTGGGGAACACATATCCCCAACCCCCTTAAGTGAGAAGGTATATCCTTGATGAAGCCCTCTCTGACGATATCTCATCCGTTCATCTGCAATCTTCTATCTGCATCACAATGGGCTTGTTTTGTGTGTACGTTTCTGGAACAATCCTTTCCAGTGATTGCTTGGACAGCTGCCCTGACTCCACCCACTCACGATTTCATCCTGATGAAAAATCTTACGGCCGCCATTTTGATTCTCACTGCTCTGCGAAGCCAAAGACGCTTTACCTTCGAGCTTTCACGTTCACAATCACTTTGCGTTTCCTGGACATTTTCCCTTCATTGTAAAACTACCAAAGCAACGGGTAAAAGGATTTTGAGCCGATAGAAGTCACAGGTCTTGTGAAAATCAGCCTCAGCGATCGACGCAGTGGTCTGTTAACTTCTACACGGCACAAATAACTGCGTGGCATTCTCTCAAGCAGAGATGAAACCCTTGTTCGCACAAATCTGTCCAAGGTCATTATTTTAAAAAAGATTTTCAATTCATGGAGATTTTTTTTTCGCACATGAACCATTTATGACCATTCTGGGTTTAGAGTTTTAATACGTCTCCTTTTTAACGAGTTGGGGAAATTAAGTGAGTTAACTTAGTCGGGGAAATCTTGAACCCAAGACTTTTAGGTATTACACCAACCACCTTCACCGTGAAGCCAACACCAAGCTTTAATACACACACCCACCGATGGTTAAACAGAATCAACTTTGACATCTGTTTGCCAACACGTGTCCCAATAATGTCGCTGCTGTCGCTCACTTCCCAGGATGGAACAGCTTGATCTTGGTGTGGCAGGATGAAGCCATCTTAACCAGATTGTGCACGTGATCATCATCGACTGCTCTGTCAAACATGTGGTCGTGGATTTCTGGAAAGATTGTCTTGTCTGAAGAGTGTCTTTGTACAGCTGTGGAGATGGCTCCTGAGATCCCAGAACCCTGTGAGAGCTTTCCTCTTGATATCTTCAGGAGTCGCTGAAAACACTTCTCAGTCTCAGCACGTCTGCAAACAATGCCGGATGATGGTTTTTCTCATCCGCCTCCGTTAGGTGAAACAGAATTAGCAAATACTCACAAACAGCACATCGGTGCAGTTATGACTCCGAGGAATTTTGATAATGAATCTATGGTATAATAATAGTTATTTGCACCCGTTGGACTTCGTTGGAAACGGGGGCTTATGGATTTGGTCTCGATTTTCGTGTCCATGCGTGCGTGTGTGCATCCGTCCGCACCCATATCTCGGACATGGATTGTGTGGACCGATATTATTCGTACTTCGCACAAAGACAGCACGTGATGGTGTGCATATGCACATCTTGTTGTTCACGATGTGATCCGAGATGGCTGACTGGCCGCCATCTTAGTTGTAAAGAAATCCCCGTGTCGAACACGTCCTCAACCATTCCTCAGACACGTATTTACCGATCCGGTTCAAACTTCGCACGCAGATATAGAATGACGGGTTTCATAAGCATGTCATTTTTTTTTTCTTGAAGTTCGATCTAAGATGGCTGACTGGCAGTAAAAAAAAAACCCAATGTTGAACGCGTCCTGAATAATTTCTCGGACATGCATTTACCGATGTTGGTCAACCTTGTCGCACACATACTGAATGACGGCTTCCATGTGCGTGTCCCTTTATTTTTTCGAGATACAGTTGGAAGAGAAAAAATGTGAACACGATGGGGAGTTGGAACAATTGAAGGAAGAGATAAGAACAGGCAATCAGGAAAGAGAAAGCCGAGAATGGAAGATAAAAAGAGGAGAGAGACAGCTCGAGGAAAGGGCGGAGGAATTGCTGGAAAAGTCAGAACAGTTCGAAGAACTGCAGGGAGAATTGAGGGAGGAAGGAGAAAGGAAAACAAAGCTCGAAAAGGAAAAACGCGAACAAGATGGGGAATTAGAACTACTGAAGCGAGAGGTAAGGGCAAGCCAGTTTAAAAGAGAAATCCTGGAAGGGGAGATAAGAATGGGAAAGGAATGGCAGAAAAAACTAAATGAATACAGTAAAAAAAGGGACGAATTGAGGAGGGAAGCGGTGGAAAGAAGAGATGAAATGAGTGAAGAAGCACGCAAATTGAGAAAGGAATTGGAAACAAAAACTTCTGTGACACTGAAACACGAAAACAAAGAAAGAGGATTACAAGACGAACTGAGGATGTTAAAAGAGGAAAGGAAGACAACAGAGAATGAAACGTTAAGGAACCACACTGAGCATATTGAACAATTAGAAGCCAAAGCAAAGTCGGAGTGTGCGGAGATGAGAAAGGAATTAGAAAAGAAAGCTTCTGAGTTACAGAAACACCAAAACAAAGAGAGGGAATTACAAAACGAGTTGAGGATGGTGAGAGAAGAAAGAACGACAACAGAGAATGAAACGTCAAGGAACCACACTGTACAGATCGAACAGCTGGAAGCGAAGGCCAGATTAAAGAATGAGGAACAAGAAAGAGTACTGAAAGAACAAGGAATGAGACAGGAGAAGGAAATCAGCCAACTGAAGGAAACCACGAGATTGCAGAATGAGATGCAAAAAGAGTAATGATGGAAGAACGAATCAGACAGGAGAAGGAAGTCAGCCAACTGAAAGAAATAACGAGATTGCAGAATGAGGAACAAGGAAGACGGTGGAATAGGAAATACAAAGAACAAGGAATGAGACAGGAGAAGGAAATCAGCCAACTGAAGGAAACCACGAGATTGCAGAATGAGATGCAAAAAGAGTAATGATGGAAGAACGAATCAGACAGGAGAAGGAAGTCAGCCAACTGAAAGAAATAACGAGATTGCAGAATGAGGAACAAGGAAGACGGTGGAATAGGAAATACAAAGAACAAGGAATGAGACAGGAGAAAGAAATCCGTCAATTGAAGGAAACTATGAGATTGCAGAACGAGGAACAAGAGAGACAGTGGAATAAAAAACTGAAAGAGTATGAATTTGAAACTGAACGACAAAAGGAAAAAAATAGGTTGGAATACGAGGAGAAGTTGAAGGAGCAAGGAATGAAGCAGGAAGGAGAAATCAGGAGATTGAAGGACACAAGGAGATTGGAGAGGGAAGAACGAGAGGAACAATGGAATAGAAAACAAAAAGAACATGAATCTGAGGTTGACCAATTGAAAGAAAAGCTGAGGCTGGAGTCCGAGGAGATAGACAAAGAACAGCGAATGAAACACAAAATGGAGATGAACCAAATGAAGAAAACCATGAAACTGGATAAGGAAAGACAGGAGAGGAAACGCAGAAGAGTAATGAGACAGCAGCAAATGAAACACAAAAAGGAGATTAACCAAATGAAGAAAACCATGAAACTGGATAAGGAAAGACAGGAGAGGAAACGCGGAAGAGTAATGAGACAGCAGCGAATGAAACACAAAAAGGAGATTAACCAAATGAAGCAAACCATGAAACTGGATAAGGAAACACAGGAGAGGAAACAAGGAAGAGTAATGAGACAGCAGCGAATGAAACACAACAAGGAGATTAACCAAATGAAGAAAACCATGAAACTGGATAAGGAAACACAGGAGAGGAAACAAGGAAGAGTAATGAGACAGCAGCAAATGAAACACAAAAAGGAGATTAACCAAATGAAGAAAACCATGAAACTGGATAAGGAAACACAGGAGAGGAAACAAGGAAGAGTAATGAGACAGCAACGAATGAAACACAAAAAGGAGATTAACCAAATGAAGCAAACCATGAAACTGGAGAAGGAAGGACAGGAGAGGAAACGAGGAAGAGTAGTGAGAGAACAGCGAATGAAACACAGGAAGGAAATGAGCCAATTGAAAGAAACAATGAGATTGGAAAACAAAGAGCAGGAGGAACAGTGGGAGAGAAAACAACAACTATATGAGTGTGAAATTGAACAACTAAAAGGGAGAGCGAGATTGGAGTCAACAGAGATTGAGGAGCTCCGGAGGGAGAACGAACAGCTAATGGGGCTCAGAGAGAAAGAACGACTCAGATGGGAAGGAAAAAGGAACCAGGAAGAGACAGAAATAAGGAACAAGGAGAGAAAATGTATAGAGACACGGGAGACAAGAGACGAGGTGAAAGTAATTGGGAGGGAGAGAAAAGAACAATTAAGACGGAAAACAAGGAGGAGGTACGCGGAAATCGTGAAAGAGCAAGGAGTGAAACAGAGGGAAGGACGGGAGCGACTTAAGGAGAAAGCAAGGTTGACCTACATAAAGATAAGGGAAAGACGCCAGAAAGAAGCAGAGACGAATAGACACGAGGGGACAACAGAAACGAATAAATGTACAGAGACACTGGAGATGGGAACGATAGAGGGAAGACTACATGATGAAGACGGGGTGAGAGACGCGCACACACACACACACACACACACACACACACACACACACACACACACACACACACACACACACACACACACACACACACACACACACACACACACACACACACACACACACGGAGGTAGTGGAGGACCATGAGGGGGAGCTGGCGGACTGGGTGGAGACCCAGTGCGAGCAGCTGGATGGCCTCCTCCAGGAACGAGGGGAGGGAGTATGCCCCCTTGAGGCGAGTCACGACCAGGTGGGTTTGGTCGTGCTTTGCGAGGTCGGGGGGAGGAGTGCTGCGAACGGGTGCACGGAGAGCTTGGGGGGTATAGAGGCCCCGGAGATTCTTGTGGGGACACGAATCCCCAGTGTGGTTGTCCCGGTGTGTGTGGTGCAAGGTGTGAGTGCGTCCCCGTGTGTGGAAGCGACCCCGTGTGTGAGTGGTGTGGTGGCGAGTGTGCCGGAGTGTGTGCTTCCCAGCACGCCGTGTGTGGATGAGACACCGCGGGCGAGTGCCCCCGCGTGTGTGAGTGAGGCACGATGTGTGAGTGAGACACCGCGGGCGAGTGCCCCCGCGTGTGTGAGTGGTGTAGTGGCAAGTGTGCCAAAGGGCGTGCTTCCCAGCATGCCGTGTGTGTATGAGGCACCGTGTGTGAGTGTCGCCGTGTGTGTGAGTGAAATGGCCAGTATGAGTGAGGAACCGCGGGCGAGTGCCCCCGCGTGTGTGAGTGGTACGGTTTGTGTGAGGGAAATGGCACGAGTGAGTGGAAGGCCGCGAGTGAGTGGAGCCACGTGTGCGAGGGAGATGGCATGCGTGAGTGAACGGCCGAGTGCAAGGGAGACCTTGTGTGTGAGAGAGCGGTATGTGAGGGAGATGTCGGTGGGCATGTGTGAACATGCAGCCGCGTCTCCCGGTGTGAGTTCAATGGAATGGTGTATGAGCGTCGTAACACGCGGGAGTGTGTGTGTTGAATGGCGACGGAGACTGCGACAGAGGAAAGAAAGCCGGGTAGCGGCTGTCGCTGTTTCGGGGACCGTGCCGGGTTCGCCCAGCAGCGAGCGTGCGGTCCGTGCTGTGCAACGCACGAGGCCCCCACGTGCTCGCTTGCGAGAGTGAAGTCCCGGTCCGGAAACGCACACGGTGGATTTGCCGATCCCGCGGACGGACAAAGTTTAGGCAGGATTACGGATTTGGACCAGACGGGTTCTCCACGCGATCGTGTGTGTTAAGCTCCAACGGGCAAAGCACATGTGTTCGCGTGGGGAACCCCTCGAGACGTGGGGCTTGTGTTTTTTTATGCGCACGGTGACGCCATGGCTGCACGTGGGGTTGGAATCCGGCAGGAGGGGTATCCCTGCCGGATGGTACCGTCCAAGGAGGGACGAGGTACACGTGCAGCTGCATGACGTCACGGGCAGGTGCAAAGTGCGCGAGCTGTGACTTGCCGCACTGGTGCTGCGCATGTGGAAAAAAAAAACAAAAAAAAACCAAGCCTCACTTTCGGGTGCACAGGATTCCCGGGCAAGGAGTGGAAGACCCCCTTCCCGGGGCACAGGATGAAACTAGTTAGGGGGAAGGGTTAGCTTTGCTCGACCGACTTCATGGGGCAGGGGTAAGTCCTCATGGAGTCCGTGGAATGGATTAGTTAGAGGGATTGAAGCGAGATTTAGGTTGGGAAAGTTATTTTAGAGATTTGGAGACAGTGACAGACTTGTGAATGTGTAGAGGGGACGTAGTTTAGCTATGTAGTGTTAAAAGGAACGTGCTGTAGTTTAAGGGACGACGTGGGAGCACGAGTTAGTTCGGGGAGGTAGTTAGAAGGATGGCAGAGTTCAGCGGTGAGTGTGTTGAAGAGTTGTGAGGTGAGTACATGATGAGTGAGTGAGGCCAGCGGGTCTGTGTGAATGGAGCGAATGGGGAATGCATGGTGCGATGAGTGATTGGGGGGAGGAGTGACTCCCGCCCAAGGGACCCCGGGGTCAGTGTAGAGTGAGTTAGCTGGGTTAGTCAAATTGAAAAATGGAGGTTGTTTTGTTGTTGGTGGGAGTGTAGGCTCGAAACCCGTTTGGAGGGGTGCAGGAGCCCTCTTGACGGGCTGGGAGCGTGGCTGCGAAAGGTGAGTATCGCTGAGTGGGTACCCCGAGCACCAGGCTAGTCGGCCGTAGTAGGCCAAGGGCCCATGGGGGGCCGGGATAGCGTAGTGGCAACGGGTGCGCCTGCTTGGTGCGGGGGCCTGGGGCGCCGTTAGCCGCGTGGGCAGTGTTGTGGGCACGGGTGACCCTCGGAAAGGGGCCTGGGAAGCCAGCCTGCCACGTGTGCATTTCAGGGGAGGTGCCATGGGGGGCACTCCCCGGTGTTTAGGGAGCTGGTAGGCTCGGAGGCAGTGTAGTGCCCGGGGGTGCCATAGCGGGAGATTCGGCAGAGGGTCGTGCCTGCCAAGGGGAGCCACGCGTCCCAGCCAGGAGACCGTGTGAGGGCACGGAGAGAAAATTGGGGGGCAAGGCCCGAAATTGTGAGGACACCAACACAGACGACGGGAATCTGGGTTGTTAGAACCAATAGCTTAAGCGCGAGGCGCTTGTTGAAAGCCCCGGGGTAGTTTAACAGTTAAATGGATAGGGTAGATTAGGAAGTGTACCCCTCCGCACCATCCATCCCCTTGCTCTCGTTGTGGGCCGCTGGACCCACTTTGTGTTATAGATCGCTGAAGTCTGGGGAGGCCATTCTGAGGCTTCGTTGGGCCTCGACACAGGACGCTAGCTCTCCCTTGTTCCCCTCCGGGAAGGGAACGTAGGGGTTGGGAGTAGGCTCGGTGACAGGATAGGTTAGCCGAACAAGGACAGTACAGGGGGTTAGGGGACGATTTATAGTGGGGAAGTAAAAATAAAAAAATAAGTTGGGGCTAAATTGGGGTTTGACAAATTAAGGGAGTGGGTATAGACAGTGACAGGCAAAGGCGATAGGTTGGGAGGGAGACCGTAGAGTAGGTCCGAGCCCGCCTCCCGAGTGGCCAGCACCACCGCACTCCCTCCACCAACCTCCACTGAACGGCGAAGGCTGGCCAGCTTCATCGGCAGCTGTTGTTTTGCTGCAAGGCCTGTGCCGGCTGGATCGGCTGCAGCTGTTGTGCTGCAAGGCCTGTACCGGCCGGATCGTCTGCAGCTGTTTTCTGCAAGGCCTGTGCCGGCCAGTTGATCTGCCGGCTGTGTTTGCCTGCAGCGGCCTTGTTCTGCAGGCTGTGTTTGCCTGATCACCTTTGCCATGCCATGCCCACTGCCCCTGTTCACCAGCCCCATTCAATTTTTGCTTTGCCCCCCCCCCTGTTCATTGCCATGTGCGCCAGGATCAGAAAGCAACAGTTTGCAAGCTGCGAGAACTGCCCTGTTGGCAGCTACAACACGGGCCTGCAGTGGCGGCCCGTGCACCGTGTTTGCGTCCATCCATTCATCCATCCATTCGTTGTGTTCATTGCGTGTGCCACTTGAGCTGGCACGGAGACTGGATTTGTGCAGCCCATGCACCGTTGTGGTTCACTGCGTTCAGTTCAAAAGGGAAGGCCGTGGACTGCGTGTGAGCAGCCGGCCACGTTCCCTGTCACCTGCATTGTTTGAGTCAGAGACTGCATGCGAGCAGCCTGGCTCCCTGCTAACTGCTTTCTTTTTGCAGAGTCCATTGATCCTGGGCCATGGTTTAGTGTAAAATTTGTAAGTTAAGGTTAAGATGTACTGTAAATATGAGTGCGCCCCCGGCATGTCTGTCTTAGCGCCGGCAATTTTATTTCAGTCGTCCGTGTGAGTGAGTTTGTTTAGGTAGTTACTCAGCCCTCAGGTTATTTATTTTGGGGACACGAATACCATGAATGTCGCACTCAGGGATCCGTAGGTAAAATGTACTAGGGGAAAACTACACATGATGGCACACGAAAATTTGACGACTCGGGACGAGTCTGTAAAAAGGGGAGGGGGTAGTGTTGTGGTTGACGAAATTCGCAAACCACCATTCAGGTCCCGTAGGTGAGATATCTCTGTAAGTATATGTGTAGTTAGGCCCAAACCCGTTGTTTAGAGGGAATAAATGTCATTCATTCGGGCTGCGACCCTTTTAGATAGCCGTTTTTCTTTTACTATCTTTATTTTGGACCAACCGCCATTACTACCACCACAACCACCACCAACCAAGTCTCAACAGCCATCACACAACAACCACCAACCGCAACGCCGCTTCACAACAACAACAACAACGCCAACAGCCACGACCTTTACCGTCACATCTCGCTCTCGCAACCATCGCATCACCGCCATTCCCGCGCCGCTCGTGGGCACCGATCCTGGACTCGTACAGGGCGCGCACCAAGCAGCGGGTGCAAAAACACCAGCCTTTCTGAGAAATCGGATCAAGAATGATTCACGCCCACTTTTCCTCTGTCCAATGGGGAGCGTGGCTCCGCCCCCGAGCGATTCCTGATCCAAAAATCTGCATATGATTTCTCCTGTCGCACTATAAAGCGCCGAGCGCGGAGCAAATCGAGGAAGTTGGACGGAGTTGAGAAGAGTGGAGAGTGGGGGAGTTGGAGAGTAGTGGCGGTGGCGAAGGCAGTTGGACGGAGTTGAGAAGAGCAGTTGAGTTGGGAAGAGTCAGTCAAGAGTGGTGAAGTTGAGAAGAGTTGGAGAGTTGTGGCGGCGGCGAATTCAGTCAGGCAGTTGGAGGCAGTTGGGAAGAGTTGAAGAGTTGAGTGTTTCGGGAGTCGAGGCAGTTGGGAAGAGTTGAAGAGTTGAGAAGAGGAAAGAGTTGGAGAGTTGTGGCGGCGGCGAAAGCAGTCGAGAGAGTGTCTGTCGGGGTCCGGAGAGGCTGGAGAAGCCAATAATCTTTGTGGAGGTCGGCGCTCGTGTCAGAGTCGGGGAGCTGCGGAGAGGGGAGGCCGGTAACGCGATCGAGGTCGCAGTGGAGTCGCTCGTCGCGGGACCCAAGCCATCCAGATATCCTCTTTCCCCCGAGCATCAACAACCCCTCCCTGTTTCCCCCCGCGCTGAGATAGTGTGAGAAGGGGGCCCCGTTCCCACCCCATTCCAGGCAGTGCCAGCGAGGCCCGCGGAGTCGGGGCGCCACCGCCATTTTGCGGCTCATCACCAGACGGGTAGGCTCGACGCGGTCTCGGCCCCAGGCCCATCTGCCCCCTCATCGTTGAGGGTGGCCCCTTCCTTTTTCTTTTGCTTTGAGTATATGTGTTGTTGGGGCCGTCTGTGAAGTAAAACTGTATAAGTGTTGCCGTGTGCTCGGTCGTCGGTAGTAGATCTGCATTGTGTCTCTTTTGTTGCATTTGCTTTTTGTGCAGAATTGTAGTGTTACTTTTACATTTGCTTTTTGTGCAGAATTGTAGTGTTACTTTTACATTTGCTTTTGGTGCATAATTGTATATGTGTGCTTTCCGTTTGCCGTGGAATAAATGTGCTTTATATTGAACTGTTTTTCCCGTTTCGCTTCGTCTTTTCTTTTATTGAATCTCCATCTTACTTCACATAAAGGGTTGGTCGTGGGCTAAATACGCCCAATAATTAATCGAACCGTCGAGGTTGACGATAACACCGCTCGGTTATCCCGATAGTACGGAACGGGTCGCTTAAAGTGGCCCGTGTCCGAAGTCGACCTGTGGCGAGGTGCGATCGCCCGGTCTACCCTCCGTGTGGGTACTTAGGTCGGTCGAATTTGGCGAGCAACCCTATCCCACGCGGGGGGCCGATTGGCACGATCGTGGTGAGGCCGAAAGGCCCACCCGTGACGAGTTCCCGGCGTTAGTCCGAGAGGGTCACGACCGGATTGTCCGTCTGGTGGGCGACGTGCCGCGATTCGAGTTACGTGGCCGCTCGCACGCCGGCGGGCGCGAATCCCCAACAATATGTTTTAAAGTTCAATGTGATCGGATGCATGTTCTGGCAGCCAGAATTATTTAATTTTTTGAATCTGGGTTATTTTTTATTTTAATTTTTTTGTTTGAATAAGGTTCACTTGGCTGCACCTGGATGGGTTTGAGGGGAGAGGAGTCGTAGTTGAAACCCGAATCCCATCCAGGTTCCCCCTGGTGACTCCATCTTTGCTTTTTGCTTGTTCGCGGGTTCCATTCTGATGACTCCATCCATTGGAGTACCTATTTTATTTGGTCTCAATTTGATTTGAATTTAATTTTTTGAATGTGAAATTTTCCGCCAGAGGAGTTGGCTCACACCAAGTCCTTCGATCTCAAGACTGCCCGGGGTAAGTATATTCTGTGAATCCCATCTCGATAATGCTTTCCAGGAAAGGGAGTGGCAGCAGAAACAGACCATAAGTTTAAATTGGAATTAGATATATAGTACCTGGAAGGATTGCCAATTGGAGATTGAGGGCTATCGGGATGTTGGCAGGACTTTTAGGTAGTTTGAGCATTGGTGGGTGATTGTTTTCGTGTGTGGAGTGTTGTTGGTGCAGGTGGGGGGGAGGGGCTCGTCAATGTGTGTTGTGTGGTTGTATTTGTAGGGGGATCAATTATAAATCAACCTGTCCACGATTGTGGTTGATGTGTTTCTCACCCAAGAACCGGCTTCGCCCACACCCCCAAAAGAAAATAATTTTTTAAAAACGACACGAAAAAAGACCATTTTGCATTATAAATATAAAATTGAAGACCTGGGTGCAAGAAGTACTTCAGTCACATTTTTGAAAAAAATGAGCTGGCACCAGTACTGTAATCTATAATGGCCAGAGCATCATTTGATACCAAAAAATTCCAAAAATAAGCACTCAACTCCTGTATATTGGTATATGGTCATTGTTGAATTCACTAAAATGTAGTGCAAGAAACACCCAAGTCCATAATGTTTAAGCAAAAAGTTCCTAAGTCCAGGTATTTAGCCACAAAAAGTACTTAACTCCAGGTATTTAGCCACAAAAAGTATCTAAGTCCAGGTATTTAGCCACAAAAGTACTCAAATCCAGGTATTTAGCCACAAAATCACAATATTTAGTGCCAAAAAGTATTTAGTGCCAAAATATTTCGCCAAAAAAATATTTAGTGATGGAATCCATCATCGCTTCAGATATGAAATCCTTCCTCTTCTCCAATGGCTTGATTTCCAATCATCAATTTGGTTTCAGACCAGGTCACTCTACCCTGGATATGCTGCTTCTGCTCTCCCATCAATGGATGGAGGTCCTCAATGCCAGACAGGAAATCCGAGCTGTATCCCTGGACATATCACGTGCTTTTGACACAGTCTGGCACCCTGCCCTACTCACCAAACTCTCTTCCCATGGTATTCAAGGCCATCTCCACTCATGGCTCGCAGACTTCCTCTCCTGTCGCAGTCAACGTGTGGCCCAAAATGGAGTTCTTTCATCCCCTCTTCCTGTGCAGGCTGGAGTTCCTCAAGGTAGCGTTCTGGGCCCTGTTCTTTTTCTGGTTTTCATCAATGATCTCTCGGACTCTCTGGAAAATCCTCCACTTCTCTTTGCCGACGACTCCACCCTCTGCCGTACCATCTGTCATCCCTCAGACCGGCAAGCAGCAGCTTCTTCGCTCACTGCAGATCTGGATAAAATCACAAACTGGTCCAACACGTGGAACATGTCTTTCAATCCAGACAAATCTCACACTCTCACTATGTCTCTTCGAAAGGACCGTTTACAAAACCCCCCCATCCACTTTCTCAACAATCCTCTGGAAGAAGTCTTTTCTTTCAAGCTTCTAGGTCTCACTATCTGCCATGACCTTTCCTGGGAAAGTCACATTTCCAACCTCGCCTCAAAAGCCAGTCGCTGACTGGGAATCCTCCGTCGTGCTAAGTCCTTCCTCGGCCCTCTTGAGCTCCTGACCACTTACAAAGCTTTTGTCCGTAGCTTGATGGAGTACTGCTCTCCTCTCTGGGCTGGTGCTCCTGCCTCCCACCTTTCTCGGCTTAACGCTGTCGAAACCAGGGCATTTAAGATCATCGGCATCTCCCGCAATGAAGCTGAGTCTTTGGGCCTCTCACTCAATCACCGCAGGTTGGTCGGTGGTCTTTCTGTCTTCTACCGACTCCTCTCCAGCCTTGCCCCCCCTGCTCTCTCTGCGATTTGTCCCCACCACATTTCCACAGAGCGCTCAAGGTCCGCCAACAACCCCCTTCTGGTAAAACTACCAAAATCACGAATCACTGCTCATCTTCACTCTTTCATTCCTCCTTTTTCCCGCCTTTGGAATAAACTTCCTCACTCTATTCTTTCCCATTCTTCCCTCCAGGCTTTCAAAACAGCTGTTCACCACCACCTCTTATCTTCCCCCATCCAAATCCTCGATCTTTTCTACCCCCGATAATCCACCCAAGCCCACTTCCTTCATTTCTCCTGCTTTCCTTCCTGAAAGTCCCTGAAATGTCCATCTTCTCTTCGCCATGTTCCCCGTCCCATCCCCATCCCTCTCCCTTCCACAGTTCACCTAATGTGTCTGTTCCCCACTGTTTTGTCCCTTCCACTCCCGCCCCTCTTGTCTCATGCCTCCTTGCTGTGAGTTGTGTGTTTGCTCTCATACGAGCCTTGACCAAGGTATGCAAAAAAAAAAAAAAAAAGTACTCAAGTCCAGGTATTTAGCCACAAAAGTACTCAAGTCCAGGTATTTAGCCACAAAAAGTACTTCAGTCCAGGTATTGAGCCACAAAAAGTACTTCAGTCCAGGTATTTAGCCACAAAAAGTACTTCAGTCCAGGTATTGAGCCACAAAAAGTACTTCAGTCCAGGTATTTAGCCACAAAAAGTATCTAAGTCCAGGTATTTAGCCACAAAAAGTACTTCAGTCCAGGTATTTAGCCACAAAAAGTATCTAAGTCCAGGAATTTAGCCACAAAAAGTACTTAAGTCGAAAAATAATCTCGTTTTCTTCGTGATAAAGGATTATTTTTCGACAAAAAAGGGTTTGTCTGCTCCGTGAAGTCCCTGGAACCAGAAACAGGCTCCATAGTATGTGCCACCTTAAAAAAAGTATCTGCAGCATGTTTTGAAAACTTTGATCCTCAATATCTCAAAGGTTTTATTTTGTGACGAAAGTACTTCTTACACTCAGGTCTTCAATTGTTTTGGTGTTGGTGTGGCGCAGGCAGGATGGGCCGGACGTCCTCCTGCATCGACCTTCCTTGTGATTCCTCGTGCTCGTTGGACCAGAATGTTGATTCCGGTGTGTACGCACTGCGCATGCGCGGCGCCCCGGTGTGTTCGCACTGCGCATGCGCGGCGCCCCGGTGTGGTGTTTTTCAGGAGAGTGACCGGTCGTTATGACCTCACTGGATCAAAACCCCCAGGAATCCAGTCGCTGAGGACTGAGGTCGCCAGAACTGAGATCCCAACTCTGAGCTTCTCGAACGTTCGCAAGATTGGAGCATGTGACGCATTTGCGGAAACCCATATTGGGGTGGTGCATAATGTCGGGGTGGTTTTTACGCCCATTTAATATCTCGCGGTGATTTGTACGTTACTCCGAGTAAAATTAAAAAATATAAACTTATTTTGGCTTTGAATTGGATTTGATCGTCGAAACTCGAGCGGAGCGAGAGAGAGGATCGTTTAAACGTATGACGTAATCACGCACTGCTGTCCTGGTTGGTTGTTGAAGTGAAGACGAGAGAAGAACCTTCAGAGTTTTGGCTTTATTCCATTTGATTGGAGCCGCTTCTGCGGGCACACCAGGGAATACAGGTTCAGCTCGGAGTACATGAGCAGTAACGTATACATGTGCAATTAATCATCGCAGAATAAATCCGCGTAAGCACGGAGTTCGATATAATCTCCATTCTCACCAGTCAATGAGCACCTTCAGTCAATGAGCACCAAGTGAACAGCCGATGTAAATGGCAATGCCCCGGGGACAATCACCCCGCACCGCGGAGACCTCCCCTTATACGCGAGACGCACAACATGTGATCCCGCGTCATGTCCCTCAATTCACCTCAATTCACCACAGTTGTTGTTTTCGGCGGGAAAAGCTCATCCGGCCGTCATGGCGCAAAAAATACTTTGTTAAAATATTTCTCGAAGGTACAAACAACCACAGGATGTAAGAAGCCTCCGAACGAGGTTCCGACCGAGGACCCGATACAGGTCCCGGCGGTTTCTGAACTGACGACGAACATTGAGAAGAAGGAAGAAATGGGACGTGATGAAAACAGCAAAGGGCGTCGAGTGTCCAAGGCCAGGTAGATATGGTTATCTCTTCTTCATTGTTTTCATCGTTCGTGGTGTTTGTAAGATTTCATTTCGAAAGACTCGTTTAAAATTAATGTTTGATAATTGGTAGTGGTACATTAAATGTATGGAGTATGAGGAGGAGGGGATGAGGGGTGGAGCAGAGAGGGATGAGGGGCGGAGGAGGAGGAGGGGCTGATCGGGAAGGGAAGAGCAAAAGTAGAAGAGAAGAGAGAGGAGAGGGTGCTGGTAGAGGACAGGGTGGTCGTGGAGGAGAGGATGGTCGTGGAGGAGAGAGAGGAGAGGGTGGTCGTGGAGGAGAGAGAGGAGAGGGTGGTAGTGGAGGAAAGAGAGGAGAGGGTGGTCGTGGAGGCGAGAGAGGAGAGGGGGGTCGTGGAGGAGAGAGAGGAGAGGGGGGTCGTGGAGGAGACAGAGGAGAGGGGGGTCGTGAAAGAGAGAGAGAGGAGAGGGGGGTCGTGGAGGAGAGAGAGAGAGGAGAGGGGGTCGTGGAGGAGAGAGAGAGGAGAGGGGGTCGTGGAGGAGAGAGAGAGGAGAGGGGGGTCGTGGAGGAGAGAGAGAGAGGAGAGGGGGTCGTGGAGGAGAGAGAGAGAGAGAGAGGGGGTCGTGGAGGAGAGAGAGAGGAGAGGGGGGTCGTGGAGGAGAGAGAGAGGAGAGGGGGTCGTGGAGGAGAGAGAGAGAGGAGAGGGGGTCGTGGAGGAGAGAGAGAGAGAGAGGAGAGGGGGTCGTGGAGGAGAGAGAGAGAGGAGAGGGGGGTCGTGGAGGAGAGAGAGAGAGAGAGGGGGTCGTGGAGGAGAGAGAGAGAGGAGAGGGGGGTCGTGGAGGAGAGAGAGAGAGAGAGAGGGGGTCGTGGAGGAGAGAGAGAGGAGAGGGGGTCGTGGAGGAGAGAGAGAGAGAGAGAGGGGGGTCGTGGAGGAGAGAGAGAGAGAGAGAGGGGGTCGTGGAGGAGAGAGAGAGAGAGGGGGTCGTGGAGGAGAGAGAGAGAGAGGGGGTCGTGGAGGAGAGAGAGAGAGAGGAGAGGGGGTTGTGGAGGAGAGAGAGAGAGGAGAGGGGGTCGTGGAGGAGAGAGAGAGGAGAGGGGGGTCGTGGAGGAGAGAGAGAGGAGAGGGGGGTCGTGGAGGAGAGAGAGAGGAGAGGGGGGTCGTGGAGGAGAGAGAGAGAGGAGAGGGGGGTCGTGGAGGAGAGAGAGAGGAGAGGGGGTCGTGGAGGAGAGAGAGAGGAGAGGGGGGTCGTGGAGGAGAGAGAGAGAGAGAGAGGGGGTCGTGGAGGAGAGAGAGAGGAGAGGGGGGTCGTGGAGGAGAGAGAGAGGAGAGGGGGGTCGTGGAGGAGAGAGAGAGAGAGAGGGGGGTCGTGGAGGAGAGAGAGAGAGAGAGAGGAGAGGGGGTCGTGGAGGAGAGAGAGAGAGGAGAGGGGGTCGTGGAGGAGAGAGAGAGAGGAGAGGGGGGTCGTGGAGGAGAGAGAGAGAGGAGAGGGGGTCGTGGAGGAGAGAGAGAGAGAGAGAGGAGAGGGGGTCGTGGAGGAGGAGAGAGAGAGGAGAGGGGGGTCGTGGAGGAGAGAGAGAGAGAGAGAGAGGGGGTCGTGGAGGAGAGAGAGAGAGGAGAGGGGGGTCGTGGAGGAGAGAGAGAGAGGAGAGGGGGTCGTGGAGGAGAGAGAGAGGAGAGGGGTTGTGGAGGAGAGAGAGAGAGGAGAGGGGGTCGTGGAGGAGAGAGAGAGGAGAGGGGGTCGTGGAGGAGAGAGAGGAGAGGGGGGGGCGTGGAGGAGAGAGGGGAGAGGAGGTTGTGGAGGAGAGAGGATATATATATATATCTGGAGGGGTGAGAGGGTGGCGTAGTGGAGGGGAGAGGGAGGCGTCATAAATCACGTCATGCCCTATGACGTCATAAAAAAATCACTGTCATTCACCATGAGTACTTGCTATGTGCCAAATTTCAATTTTTTCCTTGGTGTAGTTTCAGAGATATTGAGGTTCAAAGTTTTCCCATTTTTCAAATATGGCCACGTGACCTATGACATCATAATTAACATTGAAACATTCTGCATGAGTTGTCGCACCAATGCTGAAAATTTTCTCTCAATCCAAGAAGCGGTTGTGGACAAACACACAGACAAACAGGTGTGAAAACATCTCCTCCGTAAACCTTCGCTGGCAGAGATCATGATAAAACGTGATGGTGGGGATCTGTTAAAGACTATCTATTTATTACGTACGCACATGCACAGACAAAATGAAGGTTCAATCTCGACCCATGAAGTCATAAGTGAACAAGTACGTGCACCATTACTCACTCTGTAAACTCCTTTATAACAAGGTTTATCATCAACATAAACAAAGAAATCCACGTGTGTTGTGCAATATCAGATAACGTGATGCAGTGCCCCAACTTATCAAACTGAACGTTTTCAAACACCCTGTACACCACTCATTGGTGGAAAATATTTGGAAGACAAAACATTCGTTTTGTTCGTCAACCTTGGGTAACGTGGTTTTCACTGACAGAGATTATTCTGAGCAACAAAAATAAACAAATAATACCCGTACAGATTGATACAATCAATATGCATGAGGAAAAATAGGGGGCGTGGCTAAAGTCCAGGAGTCTCTGTGACGTCATGGTGATTGTTAGCGTCACAATGAGAATTCTAAAGACCAATAAAAACAGCCGTACATCGTGAAACCTTCATTCCGTGGGTACTGAGAACGAGAAAAGATGTGGTTCCTGACCGGACTGTTCATTTTCGTCGGTCTCATAACATTCCGACCACCGCAGCAGGTGAGAGGGGATTGTAAACAATACCAACGTACTTGGGGAAGGTAGACAACACCGTGGGAACTGATACCTTTGTAGTTTGTGAAATATCTTGATGGTTTGATGGAAGAGCGAACAGGTGATCATTTATTCCAGGTTAACTTTCTCTGAAAAATCCTCTATTTCTCTTTGCCGATGACTCCACCCTCTGCCGTACCATCTGTCATCCCTCAGACCGGCAAGCAGCAGCTTCTTCGCTCACTGCAGATCTGGATAAAATCACAAACTGGTCCAACACGTGGAACATGTCTTTCAATCCAGACAAATCTCACACTCTCACTATGTCTCTTCGAAAGGACCGTTTACAAAACCCCCCCATCCACTTTCTCAACAATCCTCTGGAAGAAGTCTTTTCTTTCAAGCTTCTGGGTCTCACTATCTGCCATGACCTTTCCTGGGAAAGTCACATTTCCAACCTTGCCTCAAAAGCCAGTCGCCGACTGGGAATCCTCCGTCGTGCAAAGTCCTTCCTCGGCCCTCTTGAGCTCCTGACAACTTACAAAGCTTTTGTCCGTAGCCTGATGGAGTACTGCTCTCCCTCTGGGCTGGTGCTCCTGCCTCCCACCTTTCTCGACTTCACGCTGTCGAAACCAGGGCTTTTAAGATCATTGGCATCTCCCGCAATGAAGCTGAGTCTTTGGGCCTCTCACTCAATCACCGCAGGTTGGTCGGTGGTCTTTCTGTCTTCTACCGACTCCTCTCCAGCCTTGCCCGGCCTGCTCTCTCTGTGATTTGTCCCAACCACATTTCCACAGGGCGCTCAAGGTCCGCCAACAACCCCCTTCTGGTAAAACTACCAAAATCACGAATCACTGCTCATCTTCACTCTTTCATTCCTCTTTTTTCCCGCCTTTGGAATAAACTTCCTCACTCTATTCTTTCCCATTCTTCCCTCCAGGCTTTCAAAACAGCTGTTCACCACCACCTCTTATCTTCCCCCATCCAAATCCTCGATCTTTTCTACCCCCGATAATCCACCCAAGCCCACTTCCTTCAATTCTCCTGCTTTCCTTCCTGAAAGTCCCTTTAATGTCCATCTTCCCCTCGCCCTGTTCCCCGTCCCATCCCCATCCCTCTCCCTTCAACAGTTCACCTGTCTCTGTTCCCCAATGTTTTGTCCCTTCCACTCCCGCCCCTCTTGTCTCATGCCTCCTTGCTGTGAGTTGTGTGTTAGCTCTCATACGAGCCTCGACCAAGGTATACAAAAAAAAAAAAAAAAAAAAAAAAAAAAAAACTTTCTCTGTTTTTGATTCGAGGGGAAATTCGATCCGAGGAGATGTCCGTGTGAAGGTGCGAGTGAACACATCAGGTGTAATTCAAATATAAAACGTTATAAAAGGAAAATAACGTTCTTGTGAGGACGTCCATTGCTCGTAAACACCGGGGGGGTTCTGAGCACGTCATGGCCGCTCGTGCTGCCTTTTCTGGGGAAATTATTTTCGTGGGATTTGGGGGTTTGATACACAATTACTCCTTCTGGAACCCCCTGGGGGTGTGTTCCATTAACAAGCGGCTTGCTATCCCCTTCCCAGATTAGACAGTCGGTATTAACCGATTTTCAAACCGTTCATGAATCCGCTCCACGAATGGACAGGTCTTTACAGAACATCAACGTCATCATGAATGTGATACATTTTCTCAAAATAAACTCGGCCATCTTCAGGTAGTACACGTGGTGAACCCACAGTGGGGTTGTCCGTATCATCGTCCCACGGTTCCAAGAGGTTCACAATCTCCGAGCTTTTAATCAATATTTGTGGTCCTGCTCGGGGATCCTTTTACATTTGATCACGAAGTGGTGTTCCAGTCTCACTACCTGAACACATAAAGCCCCTGACTTTGTGGCCGTTGAAGTTTGTAAGCCTGACATTCCCAGGTGAGTGAGAGCCGACACATTGACCATGAGATACCTTCACACGAGATGTCCAAGCGAACATCACTTCATCGTTTTCGGTTTGTGTTCGTTTCCTCATCCGAAGATGATGAAGTTTGAGAAATCTCCGGCTTGACGGACACAAGTTTGCGAGTCCGTGGTTCTGTATCGTTCCTCTGTTTTACTAACTAGGGTAAGTCTGGGTTGATGAGTCTTAACCACGTGAGGAAGACAACATTTTTTTCAAGTGAAGCAGAAAGTTCTTCATCCTCGGTTCTATCCTCCCCACGGTGTGATTGGCCTCCATCCAGAAACAATAAACTGTCCTCAATGAAGACCATTAATCGTTGATCCAAGTCCTCTGGTCGTTCATCAGGTTCAAGATGAATGGATGAAAAGTCGATAAAATGAGCATCTTCCATGTTCAATGAGCAAGTCTATAAAAAACCGATCTTCACGTAACTTCACCGAGGTGGAGAGATCGTCTCAACTGAGAAACTGATCGATTTTCATTTCAAAGGTCATCTTGAGGTCAAGTTTCTAATATCATCATTTTTTTTATCCAATTAATTCGAAGATTAAACAGCAATTACAGAGTTCATCACTGAATTGTAAAACCAACTGTTTTTTTTTTAATATCAAAAGGTTAAAGGTCAATTGAAGGTCAAACTTCTGAATCACCAATTTCAATCGAAAAATTATCTATTTTCATCCGATTGACCTGAGCTTTGGCTAAGATTGTCAATTTTCATAGCAATGAAATGGACAATTTGAGGTATCCATGGCAACCTTTGGAGAGGGGTATCCATGGCAACCTTTTTTCTTGTTTGTTTCTTTGTCCACTCAGAACTTTCGTGTTTTTCTCCGCAACCGCTTGTTGGATCGAGGCAAAAAATTTCACCATTGGAGCCTCTACTCAAGGAGAATGTTTTATTGATAATTATGACGCTGTATGTCACGTGGTGGGGCAGCCATTTGGAAAAACGGGGAAAAAAAACTTGGACCTCTGTGTCTGAAACTGCATCAAGGAAAAAAATTGAAACTTGGCACCGGCAAGTACTTCTCATGGGGAATAAGTGTGAATTTTTAAAATGACGTCATCGGAGTCTTCGTTATGATATCACGATTGCGTATGTAGAACGCCACCTCTCATCAATTGGAAAAGTTTTGAGGGCCATCTTGGGATAAAATGGTCCACAGAGAAAAAAAAATGACGACGTCATCGGTCACGTGATTCGGCAGCCTTTTTGTTTGTTTGTTTGTTTTTTTTAACTTCAAAAATCTTCTTCTCTGAAGTGGCGAATCAGATCGAGGCGAAACTTTACACGTACGACCGTCTATCCATGAGGAACAAAAGGATCACACGTATGACATCATAGGTCATGTGTTTTGGCAGCCATATTGGATTTACCCGAAAACCTATTAAAAAAAAAATCTTCTCCAGAACGGCTGGACAGATCGAGGGGAAACTTCACAAACAAATGTTCCTCAATCCATGGGTGTACAAGTTCGTGAAGGAATAATCGATAGGTCACGTGGTTTCACTGCCATATTGGATCGAAGAAAAATATCAAATAATGTTTTCTCTCGGAACCGCTTGATCAATCGAAGTGAAACTTCATCATGATGATCTTGTCGTGATGGGGAATACATGTTTAAAATTTCAACTTCATTTGGAGTCTGGTTTGGCAGCCAGAATTATTTAATATTTTTGATGTGGGTTTTATTTATTTATTTATTTATTTTAAATAAGGCTCATTTGGCTGTGCTTGGATGGGTTTGAGGGTAGAGGGGAAGCAGCTGAAACCCAATTGCTATCCTGGTTTGTCCTGATGACTCCATCTTTTCTTTTTGCTTGGTCGGGTTCCTTCTGATTACTCCAATGCAGGACTGCACCAATTTGGTGTTCCATTTGATCTGAATTGAATTCATTTCAATCCCAGTCTAAATTCAATTGAATAATAATAAAAAAAACGACATGGGTCAGGGTTAGGTGTCCGATCAAAGTGGGGTCGCATCAATGCGGGATGTCTTGGTACCCAGTCATTACCGCCAGCATCAGACCCGGTTATCATTGCGAGCAGTTATAAAGTGGCAGTTCTAATTCTGTCTCTTATTAATTACGTAACACACCAGTTCACAAACACAACACAAACGCCACAAAAAACAAGTCCTGATGAGGGTCTGCAATCTCTGATTGTTCTTCTTCTGGTTTTCCCATTGTGAAACAATGAGGAGTGTCGTGAAGTTCGGATTTACGGAAAGTGTGGAATTTAAGATTTGTTTTCAATTGTTGAACGAGTTCACCGTCTATGACGTCATGGGACACCATTGTCTCGTTGCCCGGTGAGTGTTCGCCATGAAGGACAAAATAAGTTCCACTCCCAATAACTCAGTGACTTCTATTTTATCCAGATTATATAAGGCGTGAATAGTCCGTCAATTGTCGTGACTCATGGATACTGATGTTCCCACACCAATGTAGTGGGAAAGCCGCTCGTCTGTCGGCTAAAACGATGGGTTCGAGAACAGCGGCCACCACGCTAGTTTAGGTCATATTTCCCATATTTGAAATCCCACATTGCATCTTCCCTGTCTGACCTTTAGTCGTTGCGATCCCTCATTGCACGTTTTATGAACCATTGTGTTTGTACTTTTTAAGAAAATGTTTTTTTATCACAAAGTTTTGGATTTCGTAAAATAATTGTAAAAATATTGTTTAGTTTTATTTAAAATGGAATCAACATTTCTCCTGTCCCTGCCCTCGTCTATTTCCATAGATGTTCCAGAATGTTGCGGTGGAGGAAGGAACGTTTTCCAGAGTTCGCGATGTCGTGATTATTATGACTGCCTTGTTATTCTTCTCATGGGTAATCACAGTGAAACCATCGCGGTGGTTCAGGAAGAAGAGGCAGAGAAAGACACCCTGCATTCACTGGTAAATAACACGAGTGACTTTTCCTCAACATTTGTAATGCCTTCATCCAAGGGGACAAGATAGTTCAGAAATTTTAAACAAGTTTACATTAAATTATAACGAACAATCAAGTCTGATAAACTAATGTCTGGTCCAATGACAACAGAGAGTATCAGAACATGGAGCACACTCTCCTTGTAACGTGGCAATCAGTCACCAATCAAACCTGTCATGGAAACATGAAATAATGTTACAGTCGACTGGAACCAGACCAGTTTCCTGTCCGAATCCTGACAAACCATGATTAAAGTGGTCGCGCTGCTCCACCGATTCAGATGTTCCAATGAGAGTCAAGGGCTTATGTGCTGGTTCACCGCACTTCGGTGGAACATCTCAGCCGGTCGAGCGACGTGCTGGTACTTCACTCACGTCCGGCACGGAATTGGTGGCTCGAGCAGTTTTACCGTGCCGGACGCGGGATACATTTCAAATGGGATGATAGTAACGGAAAATCAAGAGCGATGCTGTGGCTTTTCATCAGGGCAACTCGAATCACTCCATGAAGACCAAGTTGGTTCGCAAAGTGTATTAAACAACAGGGGATGCATATCAAAATATCCAATGGCTATCCAATTAATACAAACTATGATACGCTACCTGCCATGGTTTTGTGCGAATGGTAGGTCCTTAATTAGTTCACCTGAAAGCCTCAAAGACACCATGACAACACAGAGAACACCATAGATGTGCTCAGTTGAGCTCAGTAAGTCCCAAAGGGAAAGGTGGGGCACGGTGGGGAACTCGTCCAGTCTCGCGCCGAGGTCAGATCGCATGCAGGCAGGCATGATGGTGGAGAGCTGCAGCGCAACCTCACGGGATTACAGGAAGGATTGCAGGTTTCTGTCGGAGAAGCGCCGATGCAGCAGGTTTTGTCCAATGTGCTGACCGTGCAGGAAGAGAAAGCTATGAAGCTCCCACAGTGTGGACGAAGTTGCATCTCCTCCCGGCCCCCTTTTTCACCCATCTTTATCCCTTTGGTGCACACCCCAACTTGTGCCGTCACCCGGCTGCTCCCCCACGGCACATGTTGGTCGTTTGGCCATCATATATTTGAGGAAATGTTTGAGGAAAATGTTTGGGGCTCACCCTCACACCAAAGCCTATGCCTTTGTGAGGCCGAATTCCCAATTACAGCACATTTCAGACAGAATACAAAGGAAAGAACATTATTAAGGGATTTAAGGGAAAAGCGGTTTTAGACATAAACATTAGGGAGGGGTGGTGACAGCTTTCTCCAAAAAAATAGACACATAGTCCGATACCACAATAAAATTAGCTCCATCCATCCATCAGGACGATTTTGGCACAATCCTGGACAGGTCACCATTCCAACACAAGATATTCAAATGGCTCAACCATCCCAGCAAGCGAGTACTCATTTCGCCAAGCTCAAAAGGATGACTGGCTGAGTCAATCCCACCTCATATTAATTCAAATGGTTAAGACTGGTTTAAACTCAAGACCCTCAGATCCCAAGCCCACCACCCAAACCATTAAACCAACACCAGGAATAAATTGGCTCACTCTTATGCAAATGCATGCACTTTGTAAATAACTATTATTCAACTTTGGAATCTTCACCCAAATGAGCCATTCCCACAAAACTATCATTCTGTCTTTCATCAGAATCATCCCTTGGGTCATTCTCCTGAATAAATCCTGTCTTCTTTTTCTTCTTCTTCTTCTCCTCTTCTGGCCACGATTATTGCCACATTATTGTGGGGCTGGCCGGGGGAGCTCTACTCTTTGTGAGGGACACCGTGGGATCTTTGCTTTCCACCAACTCATGCCCAGTTTATCGTCCATCGAAGGGAAGGCACACACATTTAAAGCTCGACGGCTCAGAGGCAAGTGTGCTTCCCTCGAAGCCATCCAACCAGCCACCTGAATCGATCCTGTCCGTTTTGGGAAATTTTTTTGGCTTATTTTGCAATAATTATAGTCTGCGTTCATTATTTTGGAAGAAGAAAAGGGATGAAGAAGAGGAGGAACAATTGTTTTGGTGAAACCTTTACTTCCTCACTGATGCATGCCCCCGTCCCAGTAAGCTACTTCTCGTTTTTTTTTCCGATCTTGGAATGATGACAAGCTGAGTCAACCCTCCCTGATGTTAATTTAACGGGTGATAGGAGTTCCAAACTCAACATCCTCAGATCTTAAGCAGCTACCTTGCCCGTTAGCCAACACAAGGGTTACCGGAAAGCTCAATGTTTCATATCCAACAACAATGTAACACTGATGGAACATGCTTTTTATCTTTTATAAAACCACTTGTTTCTCCAACTGACAAGCATCGTCTTTGTTTCTGCAGTTTTCAATGTGGACGGAAGTACGAACACAAGAAAAAGGTAAATAAAGAGAGGCCGTTGGTCGAGGAGTTTCAACAGAACGAAGTGGTAGAGATGCACGAAGTAAAGGAAGAGGAGAATCAGAGAACGGAATGAAAAATGCATTGGTCGTGAAACAAGAGTTGCAGAAGGAACAGGAAAACGAAGAACAATTGGAGCTTGAATCCACTATATACACTAATTATCATTATCTTTGCTTCTCTGTGTGAATTATATTATCTTTGGTGATGTTTCTTCATTTTGCTATTTCTATCTCTTCATGAGCACCATGTTTCTACCGTACCGTACAGGTCGAGGTGCTTTCACAACAGTTAAATGTGAAGGATGACCAATTCCATCAGCTCACCATGGAAAACCAGGTACTTTCAGAGGGTCTCCAAAACGTTTCGACCAAGTTGTCAGAAGTCCAACTTCATCTTCAGAAACAGCTACAACGACAAGGGGAAGAGCAAGAGAAGGCCGATGAGAGCTTCCAACAAGTGAGGAACCATTATCAACCATGTGGGACCACAGATACCAAGTGGATGAACATCATGTTCACCTGTAAACGTTCTGATGAGTTTTACACCTTGCAGGGATCATGATGCTGATGAGATATTTAAAAATAGAGGACTGTTGATTGTAATTTGTGAAACTCCATGTGAACTTTGCACCAGAGCTGAACGAAGTTTAGACTTGAGAGGGACATCTCCTTAGGGTCTTGCTATTTGTTGATGAAGGATTCGAAGGAGTGATCAGCTGTGAGCTATGTGATCTTGAATTATCTTTCAAACCTGTCACTATTTATTTCTGGGTATGTAGAAGAGAAAACAGTAACTTTAACGTTGATGACACTGCCATGTTTCTACCGCACAGGTCGAGGCACTTTCTCAATGTTTGTGTTTGAAGGATGATCAACTCGGTGAGATCACGGTGAGAAACAACGCACTTTCACAAGATCTCAAAAACATCAGGAGCAAATTCTCAGACGTGCAACTTCAGCTTGAGATGCAGCGGAAACAGCACGAAGAAGAGCGGCAGAAGAACGTTGAGAGCTGCCAGCAAGTAAGGAGCCGTAATCAAACATGTGGGACTATCGATGCGAAGGGATGAACATCATGTTCACCTGCACATGTTCTGATGAGTTTTAACACCTTGCAGGGGTCATTCTGCTAATGGGACATTTACAAATGGAAGATTGTTGATTGGAATGTAGAACAGAAATCAGGAACTTTCCTGTGAATGACTGTCATGTTTCTGCCAAACAGGTCGAGCTGCTATCTCAGCAGTTGCTAACAAAGGACAATCAATACAACGAGATGTCATTCGTATTGAATGTCCTTACGGAACATAACACATACCTGGACAACAAGTTTTCTCAATTCGAACAGCACCTGCAGGAACAGCAACAGAAGCAGGAGCAACAGAATGATGAGCACCGTCGCCAAGTAAGCAACTGTTGTCTAACAATGTGGAACTTGCTCTGTACTGTCTAACCTTTGAATACAAAATAAGAGAAACCAAAGAGATGAAGATAATGTTTCCCTTGATTTGTGCTTATGTGTTTTAATCACCTGCAGGTCGTGCTTCTGGAGACGGATTTGAAATCGAAAGACAAATGCCTG
Source organism: Eptatretus burgeri (assembly GCF_056783735.1). Taxonomy (NCBI): domain Eukaryota; kingdom Metazoa; phylum Chordata; class Myxini; order Myxiniformes; family Myxinidae; genus Eptatretus; species Eptatretus burgeri. The sequence goes on from NW_028222291.1 coordinate 26,313, forward strand.
GAAACAATGATGTTCAAGCACAGTGAATCCATAAAAGCCATGTACGAACTGTACAGACGGATTCAACAACTGGAGCAGACACAACAGCATCCCCAGCACCAGCCACGTCCACAGCTTCCATGTGAACAAGGGAAGCAACAACAGCGACAGATGCATCAAAATAATCCACAGCAGTATCAACGACAGGAAAATAAGGTAGAGCAGCACAATCACAAGAACCCAACACAAACACCACCGTTAACAAGTATACTAAAAACAACCAAGTCAGTCTGAGTCATCAAAAGCTTGAAAACGACTCTGACCTGAACCTTCGAATCATTTTCCAATCTGGTTTTCCTTCAGAACATCATATTTACAAGTCCTTCGGTAAGGATTGATTCCCTCGAACATGGCGCATTTTAGTCTGACTTGCAATGTCGATTTACACCAGGAGGCATGATACATCAACATTTGCATCGAGGGAATTGGTATCCACCCCCACACTGAACCCCGGGGGCCATGAAACCTTTTTACCCCAAGAACTTTCCTGTGCACACCCCGAGGACAACCAAAAGTTTTTAACTCATTCTGTGCTCTGTTCATGAGAACATTGACGTCAAAGTAACAGATAAACAAACAAGAACACGAACAAACAAGAACATGAACAAATGGACAAAAAACAAGAACACGAACAAACAAGAGCATGAACAAACGAACAGATAAACAAACAAGAACACAAACAAACAAGAGCATAAACAAATAAAAAACATGAACAAACAAGAACAGAAACACACAAGAACACGAACAAACAAGAACATGAACAAATGGACAAACAAACAAGAACACGAACAAACAAGAGCATGAACAAACGAACAGATAAACAAACAAGAACACAAACAAAGAAAAAACATGAACAAACAAGAACACAAACAAACAAGAACACGAACAAACGGATAAACAAACAAGAACACAAACAAACAAGAACACGAACAAACAAGAACATGAACAAACGGATAAACAGACAAGAACACAAACAAATAAGAGCACAAACAAAGAAAAAACATGAACAAACAAGAACACGAACAAACAAGAACAGGAACAAACAAGAACAGGAACAAACAAGATCACGAACAAACAAGAACACGAACAAACAAGAACAGGAACAAACAAGAACACGAACAAACAAGAACACAAACAAACAAGAACACGAACAAACAAGAACACGAACAAACGGATAAACAGACAAGAACACAAACAAACAAGAGCACAAACAAAGAAAAAACACAAACAAACAAGAACACGAACAAACAAGAACATGAACAAACGGATAAACAAACAAGAACACGAACAAACAAGAACATGAACAAATGGATAAACAGACAAGAACACAAACAAACAAGAGCACAAACAAAGAAAAAACATGAACAAACAAGAACAGGAACAACCAAGAACAGGAACAAACAAGAACACGCACAAATGGATAAACAGACAAGAACACGAACAAACAAGAACACGAACAAACAAGAACGTGAACAAACGGATAAACAGACGAGAACACAAGCAAACAAGAACAAACAAAGAAAAAACAAGAACAAACAAGAACAAGAACAAACAAACAAGAACACGAACAAACAAGAACATGAACAAACAAACAGACAAACAAACAAGAACACGAACAAACACTTCTCAAATGATAAATTGTGTGATTCATATTATTATCATTTTTATAACTGGTGCGGTGCCCATTTCACAATAATTATCAATCTCATGTTTATCTGTTGATGTTTTACTTGAAACATTATTCATTATGTTCAACAGGGTCCTCGAGTTATCAACCACGTGATAACTGGTTCTGTGGAACTGAAAACGACCACCAATGCCTGGAGACCCATCAAGAAAGAAGACGTATCAAGTCCTGATCAGGTGAGCTTGTTGTTATATTTGAAAGGGTGGTAATTCGTGTTGATTTAATGTTAAAATATACTTTCCTTTCTTCACTCATTCATTATTTTAACTCCTCACGAATGATGCCTCCTTATTTTCACTCCCATTTTCTTCCCCAAGGATATCATTCGAAAGTTCCGATCTTTGCTCAACAAAATTACACCTGAAAATTTTGATCGACTAATAAATCAGATTAAGGTCATCCATATCGCCAACGAAGACCATCTCAAGGACATTGTACAGCTTGTCCTGGACAAGGCGATAATGGAATCAAAATTTTCAGGGGTGTATGCCACCATGTGCCACCACCTTGCAGAGGTAAGTCAAGTCAACCACCACCACAACCCATGACGGGAAGAACACTACCAACAGATATCTTTTTCTGAAACATGAGAATATCTTCTCTCCACCCCTCCCCCACCTCCCCTTTTCACACAATGATACATTCTGCCACAACAGTCTCATTTCCTTGTTGATATTTCCTCCCAAACTTGTTTCCACTCCCACCACTTCATTCCAGACCTCGCTACACTCCGTCACTTCCATTTTCACTTTTAATTTCCTCAATTTATCTCCACCCACCACTCCTCTTCAAAAATTATTTTAAAAATATATTCCCCCTTTATTTTATAATATCTCGTTTTCCAATATTCTTTGATTTTTCACAGATTGAAGTGAAGGAAACAAGCCGGCCAGATAACATCCTCAACTTTCGCACACTCCTCATTCAAAGCTGTGAGAATGAGGTGAAAAAAGGATTTGACGTGAACTCCAGCTTGGACGGTGATACGTCGAAAGAGAAAGCTCGACGACGTGCTCTGGGAAACATAGTCTTCATCGGGGAACTTTTCAACACTAAAGTTTTCCATGAATCGCTGATCTCCACGACAGTGAAGGGGTTGCTCGATGATGGGAGCGAGCTGTCCCTCGAGTGCTTCTGTCGGCTCGTTGGTGTTGTTGGCAAGATCCTCGACTCGACACAAGCCTCAATGGTAAGGAATCTTCATTTTTGAGGATTTATAAACATGTTTACTCTTCTTCTGGCGATTTTAATCATCCTTCTTGGACATCTTCATTTTACTGAATGAGCTCCATATTCTTGTGTCTTGACAGATGGATGGGCATTTCACTGTTTTGGCCAACTTATTGAAAGAGCGCAAAATGTCGTCACGTGTCCGCTTCATGCTACAAGATCTCATGGATCTTCGCATGGTAAGTCATTCCTATCTTCCGCAGGTGTGTTAATTCACAATTAATACCTGCCTCAAATCACCTGAATTTCTAACCGCATGTGTGCGCTTTCCTTCCTCAGCGTAACTGGATTCCACGTCAGAAGGTAGAGCGACCAACGAACCTTCAGCATATCCGTGAGGAAGCGGATGCTGAGCAACACTGACACCACATGTGACGTTTCCAGCTGCTGTTGTTACAATTCAGGATTCTCAAGATTATTTCATATCATTTTATTCTCCAAAATATTCCTATTTACAAGCAATACGCATGGACCAACAAACAATGATCATATCGTGGATTTTACAAATTTGTTCCCAACATCATCACTCATCATGTAAATTATTTATCATCTTATTTCATCCAAAATTACACACTGGAATTATCCAAATTTCACACTATCATTTGTGTCCATGTAATATGTACTTGTATTTGTGTCAATAAAGCTTGTAACTTATTTATTATCAAGACTTTGTTTTATTGAAAGGCCCTGAGATACCTGTTTGTTCTACTAATCCATGAAATGCTGTGAACCTCAATCTTTCACTTGAGGGAGGTATAATCTGTATTCACGTGTTTCTTGCTCTGGCTATAATCAGTGGGGAACACATATCCCCAACCCCCTTAAGTGAGAAGGTATATCCTTGATGAAGCCCTCTCTGACGATATCTCATCCGTTCATCTGCAATCTTCTATCTGCATCACAATGGGCTTGTTTTTGTGTGTACGTTTCTGGAACAATCCTTTCCAGTGATTGCTTGGACAGCTGCCCTGACTCCACCCACTCACGATTTCATCCTGATGAAAAATCTTACGGCCGCCATTTTGATTCTCACTGCTCTGCGAAGCCAAAGATGCTTTACCTTCGAGCTTTCACGTTCACAATCACTTTGCGTTTCCTGGACATTTCCCTTCATTGTAAATCTACCAAAGCAACGGGTAAAAGGATTTTGAGCCGATAGAAGTCACAGGTCTTGTGAAAATCAGCCTCAGCGATCGACGCAGTGGTCTGTTTACTTCTACACGGCACAAATAACTGCGTGGCATTCTCTCAAGCAGAGATGAAACCCTTGTTCGCACAAATCTGTCCAAGGTCATTATTTTAAAAAAGATTTTCAATTCATGGAGATTTTTTTTTCGCACATGAACCATTTATGACCATTCTGGGTTTAGAGTTTTAATACGTCTCCTTTTTAACGAGTTGGGGAAATTAAGTGAGTTAACTTAGTCGGGGAAATCTTGAACCCAAGACTTTTAGGTATTACACCAACCACCTTAACCGTGAAGCCAACACCAAGCTTTAATACACACACCCACCGATGGTTAAACAGAATCAACTTTGACATCTGTTTGCCAACACGTGTCCCAATAATGTCGCTGCTGTCGCTCACTTCCCAGGATGGAACAGCTTGATCTTGGTGTGGCAGGATGAAGCCATCTTAACCAGATTGTGCACGTGATCATCATCGACTGCTCTGTCAAACATGTGGTCGTGGATTTCTGGAAAGATTGTCTTGTCTGAAGAGTGTCTTTGTACAGCTGTCGAGATCGCTGCTGAGATCCCAGAACCCTTTGAGAGCTTTCCTCTTGATGTCTTCAGGAGTCGCTGAAAACACTTCTCAGTCTCAGCACATCTGCAAACAATGCCGGATGATGGTTTTTCTCGTCCGCCTCCGTTAGGTGATACAGAATTAGCAAATACTCACAAACAGCACATCGGTGCAGTTATGACTCCGAGGAATTTTGATAATGAATCTATGGTATAATAATAGTTATTTGCACCCGTTGGACTTCGTTGGAAATGGGGGCTTCTGGATTTGGTCTCGATTTTCGTGTCCATGCGTGCGTGTGTGCATCCGTCCGCACCCATATCTCGGACATGGATTGTGTGGACCGATATTATTCGTACTTCGCACAAAGACAGCACGTGATGGTGTGCATATGCACATCTTGTTCACGATGTGATCCGAGATGGCTGACTGGCCGCCATCTTAGTTGTAAAGAAATCCCCGTGTCGAACACGTCCTCAACCATTCCTCAGACACGTATTTACCGATCCGGTTCAAACTTCGCACGCAGATATAGAATGACGGGTTTCATAAGCATGTCATTTTTTTTCTTGAAGTTCGATCTAAGATGGCTGACTGGCAGTAAAAAAAAACCCCAATGTTGAACGCGTCCTGAATAATTTCTCGGACATGCATTTACCGATGTTGGTCAACCTTGGCGCACACATACTGAATGACGGCTTCCATGTGCGTGTCCCTTTATTTTTTCGAGATCACATTCAAGATGGCCGACTGGTGGCCATTTTGTTACTTAAATGTGTCCCCAACCATTTCTCAGACGTGCGTGGTCTGATTTTGTTCAAACTTGGCGCAAGCACAGTGCATGACGGCATACACTTCCACCTCGCTATATTGTGCAATCTGATCAAAGATGGCTGACTGATAGCCTGGTGGCCATTTTAGTTGTACATAAATATGGGTTCGCCCTTTCACTCCGTACAGCAAAATTACTAAAACAATGGGGGCTGTGACATTTTATGCCTTTATTACTTGTTTCTTCAGTGTCTGTTTCGTTAAGCATATCATATTACTCGTGGATAGATATGCGGTGTGTATGTATTACATACACGAGATGATCTTCCCTGCCACAGTGTTTCTTTTTGCATGTCAGTCTTGCATCTAACTTTTTCTCTCTCCTTGATTCGGTTCAAACTGACTAATTTTCCACCATAACACCATGGGATAGAACTGTGGATCTGGAATGATACACGTCCGCAGAGCGCTGAACCCATCGGAGTAAAAAAAAAGTCCAGGGGACTTATCGTGACATGGCTAATAGCCCAAGGAAAGCAACAACATTCACTTCTTGAGCCGACAGCCAATGAGAACAGATGATATGCAAATACTCAGATCAGTAGAGGAACATGGGCAGACTTACATGCCAGAGGGACAAGGAAAGAAGGCCACGTGATTGCGCACTCTGCAGCATGTATTCGTCCTTTGGCGGTCTTCGTGGACTCCGCATCTTGGTCTCCGTGTTGAATTGATTTTGTCGCCTGAGTCATCCTGCTCATATCACAATGGTGGCAAATGGTGGCTCAGAGAGAATCTGGTTGATCTTGCGATTGGCGGGACAGAGTCCTGATGTTCAATTGCGGAGGCCATGCCCATCACGTGACCGGAAGTGTGTCAAAATGGCGGTCCCGCAAATTCCTTTCAAAATCTTCTCCTGATCCACAAGTCAGAATGCCACCAAATTTGGGTTACAGCATGAGGCCAAGGCCGAGATAAGCTCCAGGTCTAGTGGTCCGTTTGTTTTTCTTTGTCATTAGACCAACGTGATTTTGCGGGTTTGTTGCCTTTTAAATTCATTTTCTCTGTTAACTGCTTGTCGGATTTACACAAAATTTTCATCATGGGTGCAACGACGCGTGTATAATTTTTTTAATGATAATTATGACATCATAGGTCATGTGCTGTGGCAGCCATGTTGGAAAAACAGAAAAACTTTGGAGCTCTGTATCTCCCAAACCTAACCTTGGGGAAAGAATTGAAATTTGTCACAGAGCAAGTACTCCCACATGTGGAGTACGTTTAATTTTTCATGGTCATTGGTGCCTTCATTATGATGTCATTATTGCATATGTAGAAGGATGCATCCAATCAGTATGAAAAATTTTGAGGGTGTTCTCAGGATAAATGGGTCAACATAAAAAAAATTAATGATATCATCGGTCACCTGGTTCAGCAGTCATTTTATTTTTATTTCTTTTAAACCTTCAAAAATCTTCTCCGAAATGGCTGAACAGACCGAGGAGAAACTTTACAGGAATGACCGCCTATCTATGGGAAACAAAAAGCTCCCTAACCCTGATGTCATAGGTCACATGGTTTGGCAGTCATATTGGATTTACCCTAAAACCTTAAAAAAATCCTCTCCACAATGGCTGGACAGTTCAACGGGAAACTTCACACACATGTTCATGAATACTTGATGGGTCACAGGGATTGGCAGCCATATTGGTTTGAAGGAAAATATTTTTAAAATTCTCTCTTGAACCTCTGTATCAATCGACGTGAAACTTCAACATTATGATCTTGTGGTGATGTGGAATATATGTTTTAAATTTCAATGTGATCGGATGCATGTTCTGGCAGCCAGAATTATTTAATTTTTTGAATCTGGGTTATTTTTTATTTTAATTTTTTTGTTTGAATAAGGCTCACTTGGCTGCACCTGGATGGGTTTGAGGGGAGAGGAGTCGTAGTTGAAACCCGAATCCCATCCAGGTTCCCCCTGGTGACTCCATCTTTGCTTTTTGCTTGTTCGCGGGTTCCATTCTGATGACTCCATCCATTGGAGTACCTATTTTATTTGGTCTCAATTTGATTTGAATTTAATTTTTTGAATGTGAAATTTTCCGCCAGAGGAGTTGGCTCACACCAAGTCCTTCGATCTCAAGACTGCCCGGGGTAAGTATATTCTGTGAATCCCATCTCGATAATGCTTCCCAGGAAAGGGAGTGGCAGCAGAAACAGACCATAAGTTTAAATTGGAATTAGATATATAGTACCTGGAAGGATTGCCGATTGGAGATTGAGGGCTATCGGGATGTTGGCAGGACTTTTAGGTAGTTTGAGCATTGGTGGGTGATTGTTTTCGTGTGTGGAGTGTTGTTGGTGCGGGTGGGGGGGAGGGGCTCGTCAAGGGGTGTTGTGTGGTTGTATTTGTAGGGGGATCAATTATAAATCAACCTGTCCACGATTGTGGTTGATGTGTTTCTCACCCAAGAACCGGCTTCGCCCACACCCCCAAAAGAAAATAATTTTTTAAAAACGACACGAAAAAATACCATTTTGCATTATAAATATAAAATTGAAGACCTGGGTGCAAGAAGTACTTAAGTCACATTTTTGAAAAAATGAGCTGGCACCAGTACTGTAATCTATAATGGCCAGATCATCATTTGATACCAAAAAATTCCAAAAATAAGTACTCAACTCCTGTATATTGGTATATGGTCATTGTTGAATTCACTAAAATGTAGTGCAAGAAACACCCGTCCATAATGTTTAAGCAAGAAGTTCCTAAGTCCAGGTATTTAGCCACAAAAAGTACTTAACTCCAGGTATTTAGCCACAAAAAGTATCTAAGTCCAGGTATTTAGCCACAAAAGTACTCAAGTCCAGGTATTTCGCCACAAAAGTACTCAAGTCCAGGTATTTAGCCACAAAAAGTACTCAAGTCCAGGTATTTAGCCACAAAAAGTACTTAAGTCCAGGTATTTAGCCACAAAAAGTACTTAAGTCCAGGTATTTAGCCACAAAAAGTACTTAAGTCCAGGTATTTAGCCACAAAAAGTACTTAAGTCCAGGTATTTAGCCACAAAAAGTACTTAACTCCAGGTATTTAGCCACAAAAAGTATCTAAGACAAGGTATTTAGCCACAAAAGTACTCAAGTCCATGTATTAGCCACAAAAAGTACTTACGTCCAGGTACTTAGCCACAAAAAGTATCTAAGTCCAGGTATTTAGCCACAAAAGTACTCAAGTCCATGTATTAGCCACAAAAAGTACTTACGTCCAGGTATTTAGCCACAAAAGTACTCAAGTCCAGGTATTTAGCCACAAAAGTACTCAAGTCAAGTTATTTAGCCACAAAAGTACTCAAGTTCAGGTATTGAGCCACAAAAAGTACTTCAGTCCAGGTATTTAGCCACAAAAAGTACTTAAGTCGAAAACTAATCTCGTTTTCTTCGTGATAAAGGATTATTTTTCGACAAAAAAGGGTTTGTCTGCTCCGTGAAGTCCCTGGAACCAGAAACAGGCTCCATAGTATGTGCCACCTTAAAAAAGTATCTGCAGCATGTTTTGAAAACTTTGATCCTCAATATCTCAAAGGTTTTATTTTGTGACTAAAGTACTTCTTACACTCAGGTCTTCAATTGTTTTGGTGTTGGTGTGGCGCAGGCAGGATGGGCCTGACGTCCTCCTGCATCGACCTTCCTTGTGATTCCTCGTGCTCGTTGGACCAGAACGTTGATTCCGGTGTGTTCGCACTGCGCATGCGCGGCGCCCCGGTGTGTTCGCACTGCGCATGCGCGGCGCCCCGGGGTGTTCGCACTGCGCATGCGCGGCGCCCCGGTGTGTACTTACTGCGCATGCGCGGCGCCCCGGTGTGTTCGCACTGCGCATGCGCGGCGCCCCGGTGTGTTCGCACTGCGCATGCGCGGCGCCCCGGTGTGTTCGCACTGCGCATGCGCGGCGCCCCGGTGTGGTGTTTTTCAGGAGAGTGACCGGTCGTTATGACCTCACTGGATCAAAACCCCCAGGAATCCAGTCGCTAAGGACTGAGGTCGCCAGAACTGAGATCCCAACTCTGAGCTTCTCGAACGTTCGCAAGATTGGAGCATGTGACGTATTTGCGGAAACCCATATTGGGGTGGTGTATAATGTCGGGGTGGTTTTTACGCCCATTTAATATCTCGCGGTGATTTGTACGTTACTCCGAGTAAAATTAAAAATATAAACTTATTTTGGCTTTGAATTGGATTTGATCGTCGAAACTCGAGCGGAGCGAGAGAGAGGATAGTTTAAACGTATGACGTAATCACGCACTGCTGTTCTGGTTGGTTGTTGTTGTTTTCGGCGGGAAAAGCTCATCCGGCCGTCATGGCGCAAAAAAATACTTTGTTAAAATATTTCTCGAAGGTACAAACAACCACAGGATGTAAGAAGCCTCCGAACGAGGTTCCGACCGAGGACCCGATACAGGTCCCGGCGGTTTCTGAACTGACGACGAACATTGAGAAGAAGGAAGAAATGGGACGTGATGAAAACAGCAAAGGGCGTCGAGTGTCCAAGGCCAGGTAGATATGGTTATCTCTTCTTCATTGTTTTCATCGTTCGTGGTGTTTGTAAGATTTCATTTCGAAAGACTCGTTTAAAATTAATGTTTGATAATTGGTTGTGGTACATTAAATGTATGGAGTATGAGGAGGAGGGAATGAGGGGTGGAGCAGAGAGGGATGAGGGGCGGAGGAGGAGGAGGGGCTGATCGAGAAGGGAAGAGCAAAAGTAGAAGAGGAGAAGAGAGAGGAGAGGGGGGTCGTGGAGGAGGGGGTGGTAGAGGAGAGGGGGTCGTGGAGGAGAGAGTGGTCGTGGAGGAGAGGGTGGTCGTGGAGGAGAGAGAGGAGAGGGGGTCGTGGAGGAGAGAGAGGAGAGGGGGTCGTGGAGGAGAGAGAGGAGAGGGGGGTCGTGGAGGAGAGAGAGGAGAGGGGGTCGTGGAGGAGAGAGAGGAGAGGGGGTCGTGGAGGAGAGGGGGTCCTGGAGGAGAGGGGGTCGTGGAGGAGAGAGAGGAGAGGGGGTCGTGGAGGAGAGGGGGTCCTGGAGGAGAGGGGGTCGTGGAGGAGAGAGAGGAGAGGGGGTCGTGGAGGAGAGAGAGGAGAGGGGGTCGTGGAGGAGAGAGAGGAGAGGGGGTCGTGGAGGAGAGAGAGGAGAGGGGGGTCGTGGAGGAGAGAGAGGAGAGGGGGTCGTGGAGGAGAGAGAGGAGAGGGGGGTCGTGGAGGAGAGAGAGGAGAGGGGGGTCGTGGAGGAGAGAGAGGAGAGGGGGGTCGTGGAGGAGAGAGGGGAGAGGGGGTCGTGGAGGAGAGAGGATATATATATATATATATATATATATATATATATATATATATATATATATATATGGAGGGGGAGAGGGAGGCGTAGTGGAGGGGAGAGAGGCGTAGTGGAGGGAGGCGTACTGGAGGGGGAGGGAGGAGTAGTGGAGGAGGGAAGGAGGGGTACTGGAGTAGGGAAGGAGGGGTAGTGGAGTAGGGAAGGAGGGGTAGTGGAGTAAGGAAGGAGGGGTAGTGGAGGAGGGAAGGAGGGGTAGTGGAGGAGGGGGAGGGGTAGTGGAGGGGGAGTGAGAGTAGTGGAGGAGGGAGGGATAGGGGAGGGATAGGGGAGGGTAGTGGGAGGGGTAGTGGAGGAGGGAAGGAGGGGATAGTGCAGAGGGAGGGTGGCGTAGTGGAGGGGGGAGGGAGGCTTGGTGGAGGGGGAGAGGGGGTTGGTGTAGGAGGGAAGGATGTGTAGTGGAGGAGGGAGGGAGGGAGCGGTAATGGATGAGGGAGGGATTGAGGATGAGAGGCAGAGAGTGTTGAGCTCGTCGGGGATGTTCATTCACTCTTCATGTTATTACCTCCCCCACGAAGGTGTTTTCACCTCTATTTGGCCATCTGTCTGTTTTTGGTTTGTGAGCAGGTTATCGCACAAAGTTGTGGACAGATTCGGACAAAATTTGGTGGATGAGTTGGGTACGTGACGAGGACGAATTGATTCGATTTTGGTGAAGTTACGGGATACGATAATTTTTTAAAATTTTAATCCTTGTTATTTCGCACATGGAATGAGGTCCGTTTGCATTCGTTCCAGGATAATGCTGTCAAAAGTCCAAGGAAATGATTGGATTGTAAATGCATCCTGAGAGCTGGTGGCGCTGTCAGTGTGTTTTTTCCAGGCGACTTGGTATGGACCAGAATGCAAGGGCACCCATGGTGGCCAAGTATGGTGTGTTCACATCCTGTGTCGGGCTCTCACATCCGTGTGCGAGACCAGCAGCAGGAAATTCACGTGCACTTCTTTGGTGACCCAGTGACACGTGGCTGGGTCCTCTCGAATGCCTGCAAGCCTTACGGAGGTATTTTCTTACAAAGCATGCTCAATCGTACATGCCCCTTCGCACTTTTCCTTGATCATGGATGCTAAATGCGTCGATCTTTGATTCTTGTATCTTCTTGGCACCAGGCTCAACAATTAGATCTGCTCGAAAAGGTGGCCTGTTCTTCAGCACAGCGCCTGGGATGCAGCAGTCCCTCAAGCAGGCAGATTCTGCGATGTCTCTGCCTCGGAAGAAGCGTTTTGAGATACCTGTCAGCACCAAGTCGTCCGACGATGATGAGTCCGGTGAAGATGACGACCGTGAGGAGGGTTCTTCTTTGGGAAACGGCACCAAGGAAGATGACGATTGCAATGGTCTGGCCATGGAGGTATCTGCTTCCATGGTTAATGTTTGTAACACAAATGGAATGGTGTGTAATTTTGGTGCATGCTGGGAAAACTTTTAGCTCACCCACTGATCACACCGATCTTGAGATACTTAGCTACACTTGTTAATTATGTAGACTGGTGATATTGGTGGAATCCATTACATTCAGAAGCATGCTCTCCGCAGAGGACGAAATGCAGCTTCTTTCCAATTTCCTTCCGTTGTCCATAATTTGACATTATCGATGAAACTTTGTTATTTATGAGTGTTTGGTGGTTTAATGAATCAGAAGTAATAGGCGAACGATCTAAAATGGCATTCACATATTCCAGCTCTGCTGGATTTGTTCTCATTTTCGGGATTAGATAAAAGCAACAGGACTTTGATCGAGGTATGCTAATTGCTGTGGGAAGCGAGGAAAAGCTGACATTTTGGACATGAACCCTTCATCCAGAAACGTCATCTTATCCTTGTTACCTTCGCCACCGAAGGTGAAGGAGGTTATGTTTTCACTCCTCTCTGTTAATTGCCGGAATCCTTCGGATTTCGGCAATTATGTTGGTCGGTTGTCTGTCTGTCTGTCTGTCTGTCTGTCTGTCTGTCTGTCTGTCTGTCTGTCTGTCTGTCTGTCTGTCTGTCTGTCTGTCTGTCTGTCTGTCTGTCTGTCTGTCTGTCTGTCTGTCTGTCTGTCTGTCTGTCTGTTTGTGTGTTTGCTTACCCTGAAGCAGCCACACCGTTTCAGCGATCATGACCAAACTGGGTACAGACGTCGGTCATGCTCCAACTTAGACACTTGTCGTTTTTGGTGAATCTAGGTCAAAGGTCAAGGTCACCGAAAACCTGAAATTCTTATTTTCGCAATAACTTCCGCGAAAATGGTCGTATCGACTTCAAACCAAATCCAAAATGTGCATCTTCCAATTCTGCATCCAACCATATGTCTCATTGGGGTGTCACACCAACACCCTTCTTCGCGGTCGGGGGTCGAATGTCAGGGGGGGGTCGGGTCAAAACTTTCAAATTGCGATAAAAACGCCATTTCAAGTCCAATTGACTTCCACGTTATGATCATGGCCAAACTAAGTGATATAACTCATTAAACAGTCGCACTATCGACTTCTAAGAACCAAATTGATTTCGAGGTTTTTGTTTTTTCAGAGATCGTGGAGATATGACAAAGTTATTCCGGCAATTCCTTGCTCAACGAGCAATTTCGTTTGTTTGTGCGCAGGATATCTCAAATAGTTGTGGACGGATTCGAATGAAATTTGGTGGATGATTTGGGTGTGTGACAAGGACAAACTGATTCGATTTTGGTGAAGATCGGAATCCGGATTCAGATCCAGTAATTTTTTTTTCAGTGATTCTTCACCATTGAGTAATTGCACGAAAACGACATATTGCGCAATATTTCAAAAAGTTAGAGATTGATTCGGATGAAACTTTGTGGGTGAGTTGGTTCGGTGACAAGAACAAT
>NW_028222291.1:45000-50000 GCF_056783735.1 Eptatretus burgeri
GGAAACCTTGGGTCCGGCCATTCATGTAGACGTCAATTTGACACGTGTCACCTACCTCAACATCGTTGCAGACCAGGTACACCCCTTCGTCGCAATGGCATTCCCTGATGGCAGTGGCCTCTTTCAGCAGGATAATGCACCCTGCCACACTGCACACATTGTTCGGGAATGGTTTGAGGAACATGATGAAGTGTTCCCGGTGTTTCCCTGGCCTCCAAATTCTCCAGATCTCAATGCGATTGAGCATCTGTGGGATGTGCTGGACCGACAAGCCCGATCCATGGCGGCGACTCCTCACAACTTGCATGACTTGAAGGATGTGCTGCTAATGTTTTGGTGCCAGATACCACAGGACACCTTCAGGGGTCTTGTCGAGTCCATGCCTCGGTGGGTCTGCGCTGTTTTGGTGGCACATGGAGGACCTACAGCATATTAGGCAGGTGGTCATAATGTTTTGGCTCATCAGTGTATATGTATATATACCTTTCAAGTTCGATACAGAGAAGCGGTTTTCACGTTACAGGTGTGAACTGAACCACGACCCATCGTTCTGCAAACCTTTTAATCACTTTTCTCGTTTAGTTTCGTGCATTTTCAACAAACACGAGCCATGACGACATGAATTTTAAATCTGCGTCGCTTTTCTGTTTGGCTTGTTATTGTACATTTAGTTCGTCATTGGAATTGACTCTCTATCTGGTTATCCTCACCCATACCCACACTCACCCATACCTCAAGGAACAGCAGAGTGCTGTAATTAGTCTGTGCGCTCTTTCAAAACCTTGAATCATTTGTGAACCGCATTCTTTACATCATCATAACATCCAAAGATATGTCCACGTAACCTCACCCATTCTTTGGAAGACAAATTAGCTGGAAATCTGAGGGTGTTGTCGTCAAGTTAACATTTGCTGCCTTTCAAGCACAATCCTCACCTGTCCAAAATGGCAGCTACTCCTGCATATCTCCTGCCCTCTGGTGGATTCCAGTGAAACTTTGATCAGGATTTATTTTCTGCTGCTCTGTTGTATGCAATTCCGAAGAGACAGAAAATATACAAGGCATTACTGTTTGGGTTACCTTGCATACGCCTGTATATCTATCTACCGGCTCTGCTTTGTCTTTGACTATTCAACACGAGTGTCCACATGCTCGATGAACCCAGCACCGATTAGTGAAGCCATTTTTTTAGCTCCCCTTGAATGTAGTTCCGTGGAACTTGCGGGATGGCGCGTCGTCCGTCCGTCCGTCCGTCCGTCCACAAATGCTTGCAACTTCTTCTCTGAAACTACACATACGATTTCGATGAAACTTTGCCACCACCTTCATTACCGTGTATGTATCAAAGTTTGTTCATGGCGTTAACAAAAAAAAAATTGGGCCCTGAGGGGGTCTACAGGGGGTTGCTCCCCAAAATTGGTATTTGCTTTCTTTTCGGCAATGACACGCACAATTCCATTGAAACTTGATCACAACCTTCATCACCCGGGATGTACCAAGGTTTGTTCATGCTATTGAATACGTCGGGCTCAGAGGGGATTGATGGGTGGGGGAATTGCCCCAAAAATAGGTATTTGCCATAATATTAGTTCATTTTGCTGATTCTGTCCCACGTTGACTTCGTCCTCTATCATTATTCCACCAGGTGAGTGCCCAGAGGTATTGTCCCTATTTATGCTCAGTACTGTGTTGCTTTTCTATCAATCCTCATATTGCTTTGTGTTGTGTGTGGCATCTTAAGGAAGCAAAGAAGAAAACGCGGTGGAATGAAGTCTCATGATTGCTGTTCCACTTGTTGTCATGCAGGTCGATGGAGAGACCGTTATCACTGAAGGAAAGCATGAGAATGAGAATGACGGAAAAGGATTGATATCTCAGAGGGTCAAGCGATCAAAGCGCCATACGAGTCCGCAGGTCCGAGACAACCAGCACACAAAGCGGAGGCGTCTGATTGACTCTTGCTCCGAGAGTGACGGCAATGAAGAGTCTGCTGACGACTTTAAGCCAGGAGAGGAAAATGCGGTAGGAAACTGAAACTTGCCACGATTGTTTGACATAATCCACCGATATATTTTGATTGAGATCGACTTGATGACGTAATATTTGATGAAAATGCATGTCGTTCTCCCTACTGGTCATCCATAACTGATTGCATCGTCTGCCGCATCACAACCTCATTGCATAGTCAATGTACTTCAATGCATTATTACCCTTTGCCATACGAGCAGGTATTGCATTTGGGTCCGCTTGGTTGTTTGTCTGTCTGTCTGGTTATTTGTTTGTTCACACGTAATGTGGCAATGAAGACAGGGAAATAAGAAATCCAACACAGGTGGAGGCCATTCAGCCCATCATGCCTGCGTGAACACCGCACCAACCCAAGATCATTTTAATTAATGAAAGAAAAAAATTTGTATTTTTTTTTTTTGTAATTTTATTATTAGTATTATTATTATTATTATTATTATTATTATTATTATTATTATTATTTTTCCTTTAAAGCACAATCCTCATCTGTCCAATCCTCATCACCACAATTTTTACACATTGTCTTTTCTTCTTTTTTTTTTTTCAAGCGAGTGCCTTTATAAAGTATGTACAATTACAATGTGAGTTCATCGATAAAATACAAATTATAAAACCGCACAAAACAAGTCCTGGCGAGGTTCTGCAATCGTTGATTGCTCCCTCTCTCTAATTGCTTCCATCACCAAAGGTGGACGGAGGTTATCTTGTCACCCTTGTCTGTTTGTCTGTGAGCAGGATATCTCAAAGAGTTGTCTACAGATTCGGCTGAAATTTGGTGACCAGGTTGGGCATGTGGCAAGGACGAATTGATTAGATTGTGCTGAAGACCTGGATCCGGAAACTAGAATTTTCAAAGTAATTCTTTATCATTGAGAGATGGAGCCAAAAACTACATACTGTATAGCGCGATATCTGAAAAAGTTGGGGACGGATTCGGACGAAACTTGGCGGATAATTTTGGTAGGTGTACAAAAATAAGCCGATTAGATGTTGGTTAAGGTATGGTTGCGAATCCGGCCGATCAGTAAGATACGAAGCATAAACTCTTCAGCCTGGTGGAGGTATGTGCTCCACCGAGTGCTGTTCTAGTTCTAAATATGTACTTGACCTCAAGAGTGCGCGTATGCACTCTTTTTGTCCAGGTATTGAAGACTTTATGCACACTCACCTCTAAGCTGTGTAGCTTGGGTTTGAATCCCGACCCAGCTGGAAACTGTCATCCCGGTGTTTCACAGGCAGGGTGATTCATCGATGTGTGTGCTGTTCCTCGGATGGACGTTAAACTGGGTATCCCATTTGCCGGCATGAGTTGGTGGGAGTTAAAAATCCCACGGTGTCTTTTGTGAAGAGTAGATGAGCTCCACAGCCAATTTTTAATTTTCAAATTCCTCCCCTGACTTCCTGAGTCAAGAGTTATGACTCGACCAGGATTATAGCCTCATGACTGCTTCAGAAGCACCAACTTTTTGCATATGGCAGTACATGAAGATGATGATCATAATTAAAGACTTGCCTCTGTCCTCTCTCGACTGCTCATTTAAAATTAAAGCATGATGAGCACCAGATTCAGTGGCGTAATGGTTAGAACGTCCACTTTGAGTTTCGGGGGGGTGGGTGGGTGGGGGGGGGGTCAGTGGTTCAAACCCCGGCTGAGTCAACCAAACACTTTATAATGGTACGTGCTTCTTCCTTGCTTATCGCTCAGCATTTAAAAGTATAGTGCATGGACAAATATTTCTGGGAAGGCAATGGCAACCCACCCAGTGGAGCCCTTGCCAAGAGAGTATGGGGCATCAAAATAAATAAAACAGGGCTTTCATTATATTTGTGTGATGTTTCATTCAGAATTGTCACTGTTCTTGGCATGAAGTATGATGGGTTGAATTGATGGTATCATTGTTAATTATGTTGACGCAAGTTGGAAATACTGTTGCAAACCAAACATGAGTGGAAAAAATGACTGCTTTCCTTTTTGCACTAGGAAAGTAGTAGTGAAAGCGACAGCCACAGTGAAGTCGAGGAGAACAGCCCAAATGAAGAGTCTGAACCTGACATGCCTGTAAAAGTGAAGGGAAAGCAAAGAAAGGCCAGTTTTGGTGCCTCTAAGGTATCTGGAGGAGGTGACCAAGTTCCAGGACAGAGTTTGAAAATGCAACGGTCACCTTGCACATCACATCAACCGAACAAGGCAAATAATACTCCGCTTAAACCTGGAGCAATGGACACCAAGGAGAAGGGAAATACTACTGTGACCGATGGAGGGAGAGGTTGGTATTACGTTTTGATTTATCTTTTGACTTTTGTCCTTAATAGTGGGTCTTAAGATTTTGGGTCTGTCTTTATCTTAAAACGAACATCACTTTTCATGTTCTGATTATCAACTTTTGACATACCTCGTTGTCTCACTTTGCTGATGTCCTGCGTTTCATGGATTTTTGATTGAAACTTTGTCATTAGCTCCTTCATGGGCCTCCATCTCTGTGATGGGAGACAGAGACTGACAGAGACTTGTCTGTAATTGTTCGTTTGCTCATTCATGCTGTGTTTGAAAGTGGAAG
The DNA here is from genome assembly GCF_056783735.1 of Eptatretus burgeri. Taxonomy (NCBI): domain Eukaryota; kingdom Metazoa; phylum Chordata; class Myxini; order Myxiniformes; family Myxinidae; genus Eptatretus; species Eptatretus burgeri. The sequence goes on from NW_028222291.1 coordinate 49,587, forward strand.
ATTGAAAATTGAGAATTATGTTTTTTTTTCTCCCTCATTTGGGTCGAGTCAGATGATCACAAGATATGGAACCACGAGACCCTTGATTGGCTCAAGGAAGACAAGCGGATGGACGCAAAGCGCCATAAATCGAATCACCCAGACTTCGACCCAACCACGTTGTATATTCCGGAGCGATATATTCACGAGTGCACACCTGGAGTGAAGCGTTGGTGGGAGATTAAGGCGACCATGTTTGACACGATCATTTTCTTTAAGGTGTAGCACATTTTCTAACTGCTTTTGGCAATGAAATATGATGTTGTCCTTCCTCGTTGACAGCCAGTGCTGGTCATCTTGACATTTACTATTATCCCCATGCTTTTTGAAAAAAAAACACAGGTTTGGGGTGGGGTTGGATATTGTAATCGGATC
>NW_028222292.1:0-17500 GCF_056783735.1 Eptatretus burgeri
CTTCAGAATGGGAAACACAAATCATCAAAAAATGGTTGTTCATGTAACCTAATGCAAAGGAGAAGCGAATCACAACATTCCACAAAATCACTGGAAAATTTATCTTTCCAATGGGGTTCAAAATTCACACAAAAGGTGAAATAAAAGTGCATTACAATGAAAGAAAAAGTTACATGAAAACTTGAATGGATCAATGTCATTAAATACAACCTTATAGCACATCATGTCATTATTTATCACCATGCAGCTTCCGACAATACCTGATGGCTCACTGGATGTGTTCCTTTTGAACTTCTGGGAATATACCTTTGATTGCCATCTGATTAATACAGGAAAACAAGGAAAGCCCTGTACAGGTTCTGAATATTTGGAACAAATCAAAACACCACTGACCGAAGTTTCTCATCTTGACTTTGCTTACAACACTTACATGGCCGTTTATGCCATCGCATATGCTCTTCAAGACCTGCGATCATGTTTACCTGGGCATGGTCCTTTTGAAAATGGAAGTTGTGCCTTTGTAAATAACTTTTCATCTTGGCAGGTGAGCACTAGATTTTATTGATTTATTTCATGCTCATCTTGGAACGTACTATGGGAATTGCATCCCATCCTGATTTCTGACCTCGAGAACATCAACTGAGCTAATTGTTAAGTGTTTTTACTCATACTGCAACTGATAATTATTACACATAACTTTTAAAAATGCATTTTTGTCAAATAAGACATTAGATATGTAGGAAGAAGGATAAGAAATAAACAAGAGAGAGCATATCCTTTCAAAGACTTGTTTTGTGTGGCACATAAATGGAAGGATGTACTAAATGAAAGGTCGTTGATTCCAAATGAAAGGTCAAATGGTCTGAAGGATGAAAGGTCTAAAGGGGTCGAAATGGTCTCAAGGGTTTTAAAAGGTCGATGGAGTCTAAAGAATGTAATATAAAATCTTAGGTGTTGGAATTGTATGAAGGGGTCTAAAAGATCTTAAATGTTTAAAATTGGTCTGAAGTTCAAAGGAGTCTTCAGGGTATTAAAAAGTCTGAAAGGTGTGAAGGTCTGAAGGGTCGAAATTAGTCAAAGGGTCTTCAGGGTTATAAAGGGTCTGAGAGGATATAAAGGCTCTGAGAAATCTCTGCTCTGCATAAAAAGGTACAAAAACTGATACCTGCAACGACAGACCAATCAGCCTGCTCACAATCATCAGGAAAGGTCATGGAATCCATCATCGCTAACAGCATTAAATCCTTCCTCTTCTCTAATGGCTTGCTTTCCAATCATTAATTTGGTTTCAGAACAGGTCAATCTACCCTGCACATGCTGGTTCTGCTTTCCCAAAAATGGATGGAGGTCCTAAATGCCAAACTTGAGATTAGAGCCATCTCACTCGACATATGGTACCCTTTCGATATGGTCTGGCAACCCCTCTGCTCACTCTCTTCTTTTGGTATCCAAGGCAATCTCCACTCATGGCTCAAGGAAATCCTCTCCTGTTGCAGTCAACGTGTGGCTCTTAATGGAATTCTCTCATCTCCTCTTCCTGTCAAGGCTAGAGTTCCTCAAGGCAGTGACTTGGTCCTGTGCCTTTTCTCCTTTTCCTCAATGAACTCAGACCTTCTGGAAAATTTTATTTATCTCTTTGCTGATGACTCCTCGCTCTGCCGCACCATCTCTCATCCCTCTGGTCGAGAGGCAGCAGCCTCTTCACTTTTTGCAGACCTGGATAAAATCACAAGCTTGTGAAAAATTTTGGACATGTCTTTCAAGCCTGACAAGTTGCACACCCTCCCTCTGTCTTACTGAATAGTCCATCTTGACCCCTCCTCCCCCCCACCCACCTACTTTCTCAACAATCCTCTTGAAGAAGTCCTTTTATTCAAGATTTTGGGCCTCACTATCTGCCACGATCTTTCTTGGGAAAGCCACAACTCCAAGCTGGTCTCCAAAGCCAGTCACCGACCTGACATTCTATATTGTGCAAAGTCCTTCCTTGGCAAACCTGAGCTTCCAACCACTGACAACGCTTTAATCTGCAGCGTGAAGGAGTAATGCTCTCCCCTCTGGGGTAGTAATCCTGCCTCACATCGAGCTCGATTTCACACTGTTGAAACAAAGGATTTTAGGATGATTGATATCTCCTGTGATGGTTGTAAGTCGGGTCAGGCCAGATTAGATCTGTGAGTTGCAAAAGGTATCTTATAAACCTGTACGAACCTGTTCCATGGTCGGGTTGTCGGCGACGAAACAGTCCGTCTACCCATATAGGTTATTTGGTGAGGAGAGTGTTTGGATATGGACACCCAGTGGGATTAAAAACAAAAAAAACTGTCAAAGGGCGGAGCAGCTCCTTATGAACCAACGGCCATCCATATCTAGTGCCCAACTGTGTCTGCGGATGTCCTCCTGTAGTTGGGTTACTTCTTATTAGGAGGTTGGTAGAAGGATTTGCCACTCTGGCCAAGCTAAATCCCTTCATTCCACAAAATACAAAAACGCAAAGAAATCTGAATACCCACTCCGAGGGAGTACCTCCTGTGCAGATTCCCTTCACAGGGCAGCTAACCTGATGATGGGATTGGGGCAAAGCCTTCATGACCCCCAATCTTTGATGATAGGTGTGAAACCACAGGGTAACATTCCCGGGTCAGATTGCGGAAGAGTGTGTCGGAGTGGTTTTTTTTTTTTTTTTTTTTTTTTGTATACCTTGGTCGAGGCTCGTATGAGAGCTAACACACAACTCACAGCAAGGAGGCATGAGACAAGAGGGGTGGGAGTGGAAGGGACAAAACATTGGGGAACAGACACAGGTGAACTGTGGAAGGGAGAGGGATGGGGATGGGACGGGGAACATGGCGAGGAGAAGATGGACATTACAGGGACTTTCAGGAAGGAAAGCAGGAGAATTGAAGGAAATGGGCTTGGGTGGATTATCGGGGGTAGAAAAGATCGAGGATTTGGATGGGGGAAGATAAGAGGTGGTGGTGAACAGCTGTTTTGAAAGCCTGGAGGGAAGAATGGGAAAGAATAGAGTGAGGAAGTTTATTCCAAAGGCGGGAAAAAAGAGGAATGAAAGAGTGAAGATGAGCAGTGATTCGTGATTTTGGTAGTTTTACCAGAAGGGGGTTGTTGGCGGACCTTGAGCGCCCTGTGGAAATGTGGTTGGGACAAATCGCAGAGAGAGCAGGGGGGGAAAGGCTGGAGAGGAGTCGGTAGAAGACAGAAAGACCACCGACCAACCTGCGGTGATTGAGTGAGAGGCCCAAAGACTCAGCTTCATTGCGGGAGATGCCAATGATCTTAAAAGCCCTGGTTTCGACAGCGTGAAGTCGAGAAAGGTGGGAGGCAGGAGCACCAGCCCAGAGGGGAGAGCAGTACTCCATCAGGCTACGGACAAAAGCTTTGTAAGTAGTCAGGAGCTCAAGAGGGCCGAGGAAGGACTTTGCACGACGGAGGATTCCCAGTCGGCGACTGGCTTTTGAGGCAAGGTTGGAAATGTGACTTTCCCAGGAAAGGTCATGGCAGATAGTGAGACCCAGAAGCTTGAAAGAAAAGACTTCTTCCAGAGGATTGTTGAGAAAGTGGATGGGGGGGTTTTGTAAACGGTCCTTTCGAAGAGACATAGTGAGAGTGTGAGATTTGTGTGGATTGAAAGACATGTTCCACGTGTTGGACCAGTTTGTGATTTTATCCAGATCTGCAGTGAGCGAAGAAGCTGCTGCTTGCCGGTCTGAGGGATGCTGAGGTGTCGTCCACCAGACGGCGGTCTTCTTGGGTTAACCTGAGGCAGTCCTTTCAGGTGGGTGCCTGGAATGTCCTCTCCCTCAGAGAGGATGATCACCTGACTATGCTAACATCTGAGCTCAAGCGTTTGGACATCGGTATTGCAGCACTCTCTGAGGTTCAGAGACTGGATTGCAGCGAGTTCATGGTGGGTGGTTACACCTACTATTGGTCTGGTCGCTCTGATGGTTACCATTCCCAAGGAGTTGCTGTAGCTGTGTCCAATAAGCTGACTCCAATGATAATTGAGGTAACACTGGTCAGCGAGTGTATTATGAGACAAAGGATTCGTCACTCCTTAGGTGTCATTTCCTTGGTCTCTGTTTATGCTCTGACTGAGGCGAGTGATCTCACCGTGATGGATGCATTCTACGCCACACTCGAGTCTGTGGTTGATCAGTGCCCCAGACGAGATAGACTTCTAGTCTTGGGGGATTTCAATGCATCGACTGGAACTGATCGGGACGGTGATGAGACATGTGTTGATCTTCATGGGTCAGGAACTATGAACAAGAAGAGCACTACATTCCTTGACTTTGCAAGAAGTCATGGACTTAGGGTGGCCCGTTCATGGTTTCAGGGCCCACAAGCTCATCGCTGGACTTGGTATTACAATGCAGGCGGTGTGGCAAAGGAGATTGACCATGTCCTCGTTGATGGTCGCTGAAGGATGATACAGAACTGCAGGGTCTACATGAGTGCTCATTTCCTCAATACTGACCACCGGCTTGTTGTCGCAACTCTGAAGTTGCACCTTAAAAACCAGGAGAATGGTAACATCCCAGCCTAAGCTGGATATTGGCAAGCTCAGGGATGAAAGGGGAGGTGAGGAGTTTGCAAACAAGGTGAGTGGAGATTTGGGGGTCTGGGTGCTTTGTGAGTTCCTGAATAGTTGTGGCGTGCCTTCAAGACCACCGTCATTGATGTTGCCGGTGGATGTCTTGGAACTCACCATAGGGCGAAGAAGAATTTTGTCTCTCAAGGGACACTGGACATCAATTTTGTCTCTCAAGGGACACTGGACACTCAAGGGACATCAGAGTCGCAGGGCCAGGCTGAATGGCAGAGCTGAGCTGTTCAGGGAACTGAGGCGTAAAACTGTACGTGCACTAAGGGTGGACAAGGAGACCTATGTGCGAGGAATCTGTGAGGGGGTAGAGCATCACCTGTGGTCAAGGGAATCTCATCCTGCTTACAGGGGAATTTGCACATTGCGTTCATCCAAGCCCATCCCTCAGAGCACTGCAGTTAGAGCAGAGAGTGGTAGGAGAAAGTAGACTTGAGAAAGGAGTCCGAAGTGAAGGCCCGCTGGGCCAGTTACTTTGAGAGGTTGTACCAGGCTGTCGAGTTGGACATCAGTGGTGTTACAATCCCTGTTGCTGACCCTCCAATCAACTGTGGTCCACCTTCGCTTGTGGAAACACGGGCTGCGGTGAACCGGTTGAAATAGGGTAAAGCTCCAGGGATCTGTGGCATCCATGCTGAAATTCTCAAGGTTGGTTTAAATGCTGTGCTCATGTCATTGCATGCAATTCTGTGCTCTGCCTGGAACACAGATATAATCCCAACTGACTGGAAGAGGGGCCTTGTTTTCCCTCTCCATAACGGGAAGGGTGATCGCCAAGACTGCAACAACTACCGAGGGGTGATGCTGCTCTCAGTGTCGGGCAAGGCCTTTGCTCAGATAATTATTGATAGGGTTCGCTACATTCTGCTTGAGCACCAACATCCAGAGCAGTCAGGCTTTACATCAAAGAGGTCAATGATTGACCGTATCCTTCCTCTTCGTGTGCTCACTGAATGCAGACGAGAGTTTCGGCAGGGGCTGCTTGCAGCCTATGGTGATCTCTATAAACTGTTCGATTCAGTGAATCGGAATGCCCACTGGAGGATTCTTTGTCTTTGTTGGGTGCCACCAAAACTGATCGATCTGATGTCTGCACTCCACTCTGGTAATGAGAGTGCTGTGAGATGTGTTGGTTTCTCAGGGGTGTGTATGGCCCCCACACTTTTCAGCACTTGTATGGACTGGATTCCAGGTGGGATGTCGAAGAGATCAAGCTGCAGTGCATCGTTTGGTAATGATAAGATCACTGACCTTGATTTCGCAGATGACACAGTCATTTTTGGGGAAACTTTAGATATCCTTTTGGGGGCCCTCGAGGTGCTGAATGAGGAGTCAGAGCCGCTGGGATTATGGATTTCCGAGGTCAAAAGTAAGATCCAGGCTTTCGGTGACATCTTGGATGCTGCTATCTTGTCTGTACCTGTTTGTGGTGAGAATGTTGAGGTCAATGAGAGAATCACTTGCCTTGGCAGTGATATTCATCTCTCTGCTGGCTGTGAGCCAGAGGTCAACAGACATCTCTGTCAGGCCTGGGGAGTCAGGACACACTGGAGCATGGTTTGTGGCACTGTCGTTACCTGTGTAGGAGGGCGAAAGTCTGAGCCCTCAGTTTATTGGTGCTTCCATTCTTGGACTCTGACCAGCGATCTGAGATGGAGACTTAATTCCTTTGGGACCCGGTCTCTTCAGAGCATGTGGTGTTTCTTTGCCTGTTTGTGGTGAGGATGTTGAGGTCGTGGAGATTTTCACTTACCTTGGCAGTGATATTCATGTCTCTGCTGGCTGCGAGTCAGAGGTCAATAGACGTCTGGGTCTGTCCTGCGGAGTCATGGATTCACTGTTTAATGGGGTGTGGCGCTGTTGGTACCTGTACATGAGGACGAAAGTCCGAGTCTTCAGGTTCTTGGTGCTTCCAGTCTTGCTCTATGGATGCGAGACTTAGACTCTGACCAAGGATCTGAGACGGAGACTTAATTCCTTTGGTATCAGGTCTCTTCAGAGATTCCTTGGCTATCGCTGCTCGGACGTTGTGTCCAACGAGCGGTTGATGAGAGAGACTCAAATGAGATTTGTAACCTGCATAGTCCGTGAGCATCAGCTGTGGCTGTATGGACATGTGGCTCGTTTTCCTGATGCTGATCCTGCTCACCAGATTCTCTCAGCCAGGGATTCTCATGAGTAGAGGAGGCCAATGGGCCGACCACGTGCCTCGTAGTTGCAGCAGGTTGATCGGCATGTCAAGGAGATCGGGATGGGCCAGGCATCTGCCTGGGGGATGGCCAGACGGACGCCCCTGGCGGAAAGTGGACACAGCGACGTGCTACTCTGGAGCATGCTCCCATACATGACCTGACCTCTCATGAAGCTCAGTCTTTGGGTCTATCACTCTTTTTGAGTGGTCTTCATGTCTTCTACCATGTCCTCTCTGCCTTTGCCTCCTGCTCTGTCTGTACTCTGCCCCGCCCCCCCTCTATATTTCTGCAGGGTGCTCAAGGTCTGCCAAAAAAACCCTTCTGGTAAAACTGACAAAAATCATGAATTACTGCACAGCCTTCACTCTTTCATTCCTCTTTTTTCCTGCCTCTGGAATGAATTCCCTCATTTTCTTCAATCCCACTCCTTCCTTCGGTCTTCAAAACACCTGTTCACCAGCATCTCACATCTTCCGCCATCCAAAATCTTGTTCATTTCTAACCTCGTTAATCCACCCCAAACCCACCTCCTTCAAAATTCCTGTTTTCCTTCTTAAAAGTCCCTGTAGTACCATTTTATTTCCCCAGTGTACCTCACCATATCCCTATCCCTTCCACAGATCTAGTTTCTCTGTTCTCCACTATTCTGTGCTTCCCTGTCGCATCCCTCCTGTCTCCTCCATTGTTTGAGGTTCTGTGTTGGCTCCCATACTGGCATCAACATAGTATACAAAAAAGAGGTGTAAGTGTTCTAAATGGAGTAATGGGGTATATCGGGTATTTGGGATCTAAATCGTCTTAGGGGTCTTTAAAGGTCTTGGGGTTGTAAAGGGTCTTTTGGGTATTAATGGTCTTCGGGGTCTGAAGGATCTTGGGGGCCTTTTGGGTACTCAGGGTATTTGCATCCTCTGGGTCTTTTGGGTCAGCAGTGTCTTATGGGTCCTCAGGGTCTCATAGGTCCTCTGGGTCTTTTGGGTCCTTGAGGTCTTTCCGGTCCTTGGGTCCTTTGAGTTTGACAGATATTTTCGGTCCTCTGGGGCTTTTGCGTTCTCATGGTCTTTTGATTCCTCTTGGTCATTTGAGTCTTCCAGTTCCATGGGGTCTTTTGTGTCCTCTGGGTCTTTTGTGTCTCTGTGGTCAAAAGGGCTCTGGCGTTTTAATGGGTCTAAGGGTTTTGGGGGTCTTAAAGAGGCTTCGGGTTCTTAAGCCTCTAATTTAATTCATACACATACTCATGTTCTATGTGGACAAACAAACAGACAAGGAGACAAACAAATGAACCCAAGTACAATCCCTTTCCTCTGGCGAGGGTAATAAAAATTGAAGAGGGTCTCACAGTCTCAGAGTCCTGAACATCACATTCATTGAGAAAGTTAATGGAACTGACAGACACAAGATGATGGCAGTTGCAAATGATGTGGTTTGATGGGACAGATCTCATCCTTCACAAGCCTTCTGGGAGCTGTTACGAACTGGGCATAGAGGAGTGTAGATATATTGAGTGATTTGATTTATTGATTTTATTTATCATATATTCAAGAATATAATTTGTTGTCCAGAATTTGTTTCATGATTGTTTTATGATTTAATTTGCATACTTTTGCCTTCTCTGTTGTGTGCCTCGTCTTAACATTACCATGCAGAAACTAAAAGTTAAGTAATTGTAAACTACTGGGATTAACAGCCATTGTTACAGAGTCAGAATGGACTGTTTTTTTTTTATCTCCAAATGGTAAAGCCCCTGTCACACCTTGACGATTTAGCCAATGTGTGGCAACGTATCAAAATGTATCTAAAATGCTGGCGTACGCTGAACTATTGATGTTTTTTCAGTTTTGGGCATATAATAACGTGTTGGACGTTTGCATAACGTATCAGTAACGTCCACAGAACGTTTTGATAACTTCTAGATCACTCATACCAACGAATGCTTCGCGTGTTGTCAGCGTTCACAACTTATGCCCAACGATAGTCTAACTTATGCATAGCGCGGCAGCGTATCGCCGACGAACACGTGGCATAGCCTGTTAAAAGGCTGCCGCTCGATGATTCAAATAATAACCGCACGAGACATGGACATCTACTCACCATGGAGTCTGGAACACTGACTGGTTCCTCTTGTGAACCCCATTTTTATATACCAATTCCCCGAAACGCTGCCAATACGCCATTATATTATCCGGTAGCTGTAAGTTAGAAACACGTTCAATAAGTACTGTGGTCGTCCGGAAGACGTCAAATACTTCTACTTACATCAATATGCGTTGGAGATAAGTGACACATCGGTTCAAAGCACGTTACTCAGAGGTTAGAAATAAGTTTCGGGTACGCAAGACATTACCTCGACGTATTTCGACGAATGAGTAACTTACAAGTAACGTGTGTCGACGTGTGTCAACGATCGCATAACGTGCCGACAACTTATGGCTAGCGTATGCGGAACGTGTGAGTCATACGCGGGATACGTCGAAAAAATTTGTGCATGCACAAAATTTTTCGACGAGCTCGGCGTACTATGATGTATGGCAGCATGTTTCAGCATGCTCTTAACGTGCACAAAACTTACCCATAACGTATTCAACGTGTGTCAGCATATTCACCAAATTTTTCAGACGTCGGCATACGCTGGCTAAAACGTCAAGGTGTGACAGAGGCTGGAGTAGGAATGGTGATCATTAATTCATGCTTGAAGCAGAAGTCATTTTTACCTCACGACCGAAGGTGAAGGAGGTTGTTTTCACCTCTTTTTGTCAGTTTGTTGCTTGCAAAATCGACGATTTTTCAAGTATATTGGTCAGTCGATTTTGTTATTCTGTTTGTTTGGTCGCCGAAATAGGTGACCCTTATTGTCAGTAATTCTGTCTGTTTGTTTGTTCATTTGTCATCAGCATAATTGGTAGTAAACATCGGCGGATTTTGACCAAACTCGGGTGGTAGGTACGTCTTATGACCTTGTGCTTTGTAAATTCTGATGGTTGCTTGGGACGCTTTGGTTCCCTTGCAACAACTGAAAAACCTTCAAAATCGGTACCGTTCATGCAAAATCAATTCCAAAAACCATTATCCAAAGTAGGGTTATGAAATTGAGCAATAATGATCTACAGGTGATGCTCTATCAAATATATCCCGGCTTTTTGATATACGGAATACTTTACCCACAGCACCCCCTAAAGTTAGGGTATGTGCGAAAATTAGTGAAAATTGAAGGCCCCCTCGCGACCAGGTCAGTGCATCGATATGAATGAAACTTTGCAGGTTCATGGGGCTCAATGAGTACTGCAACTTTGCCTCAGGACATATTTACCGATTTCGCTAAGGTCAGGGGTCAAAGGTCAATTAGTGCAAAAATCGATAATATGCGAGAGCTGGAGGTGCCTTCGCGCCAAATGCTACTCCTCCTATGGTTATGGCCAAAAACGATAAACAGAATGATATCTCAAAAAAGTTGTGGAATGATTTGGACGAAACTTGATCGACATGTTAAGAATGTGACAGGGAAGAATTGATTCAATTTAGGTAAAGAACCGAATCCGGATCCGGATATGATAATTTTTAAAGTGATTCTTCACCATTGAGAGATGGGGCCAAAACGATTTAGTACTGTATACCATGACTTTTAGAAAATGTGTTGAGCCCGATATGTTCTCATGGATCAAGCATTGCGTGGGAGAGGTATGCGCTCTACCAAGTGCCCTTCTCGTTTAATTTCGTGTTCAAACTCTTCCATGAGCTTTGACTCTGTAAGGAAAAAAATATCATTGGTTGGCAACCATTATTCTGTCTTGATGGGCCGCATCATCTCTTTCTGTATTAAAGTTCCTTGGAACAGACATCATCGAGTGCACAGTATTTTGGGAACCTTGGTATTTGTCCATGCAATTGTCTGCCTCCCAGTTATGGCAGCCTCATCGCGCAATGCGTTTGTAAAACTCAATATTGACTTTTGAAATGAGAGAGAACCGGCATGCATAATGTTGATGCCAAATTTTGTTTCACAAGCAGTTCACAAGCAGAACAAATGCAATATTTTCATTCAGCACATACTCGGCCCCAATTGCGGTATAAATTTAATGTGGAAATGACAAATTTTGTGTATCTTTCTCCCACCTCCATCCTCTCCCTCCCTCCTCCCACCTCCACGCTCTCCCTCACTCCTCCCACCTCCACCATTTCCCTCCCTCCTCCCACCTCCACCATTGCCCGCCCTCCTCTCACCTCGATGCTTTCCCTCCCTCCTCCCACTTCCACCCTTTCCCTCCCGACATGGGAAACGCCAGCTCTGGTCTCCTACCCCTTCTTCTCCCTCTTGGGACCCCTTCCCCTGACTCCTCCCACCCAACACTCCTCCCTCTGCACCCCCATGCCACCCATCCTCCCTTTTCCACTCTTTCACTTCCTCCTCCCACAAAGGTACCCAGCGTTTCCCAGGATCTAATGCACATCTATTGGACTACCGGAATACCACAATTAAGCACATATTTAGAGACAAACATTTTATTTATTAAGCTGCAAAATAATGAACAGAAACATCAATAAAATTGATCATATTATTGTCATGATTTTGCGAAGACAATCCTGCATGTTTTTCCATCAAGGGCCAGAACATGTCAATTGTTTGGTGTTCCATTTATAGAGCATCCCACTTATCGTTAGTTGATCATTTAAAACAGATTATCAAAATCTGTTTTTTTCATTGGAACACACTCTCCAAATAACTATATCGGTATACGGATCAAAATTGCTTGTTTTTAAATTTGTTTTTAAAAAATTGTTTTAAATTGTGGGTGGATATTTCGATAAGTTAGCAAAGGTGGAGACCTTTTTTTTTTCTACAAACTCTTCTTTCACCCACATAACGATCGGAGAGATTGGAGGAGTCATGTGACCTCTTATTTGAAAACTGAAAATAGAACAAACACAACCTATACATCGCTTTGAAGGTAATTTTACTGCTTATCTAATGACAAAGCTCTCAAGGCTGAAGGAAGAGACTCTCAAGGGGCGAAAATTTTCATATTCATTAACTGGTCGTGATTAACCTTGGGAGCTCAGAGGAGTGAGGCCACAAACACGCTTGCAAATCCCACCCATGGCTTCACTGAAGAGGGAAAAGGTGGGAGTATCACCTTCTTTCACTAAATACATGAATACACTTCGTAATTTCGGTAATTTCTTCATTGTTTTACGTTTGGGTGTAGATGGAGGAAATTCATAGCAAAGTTAGGATAGTACAGAGTTGCTTGGTCCATGGACATGTCAGAGACATCTCAATATAAATTAATTCGGGAGACTGAGCTTAAGTGTTACTTGTCACCACACTGGGTGGTGCTGTGTTAATAAGATGGGGATTAAGACCAATATTCACCAGTATGTAATTGACCCCTGTGACCTTTCATACGTTTTTGTATTTACAATCCAGCCATGAAAGAAGTGAGTTTTTAGACCAACCACAAGCAAAACAACAGGCAGCTGCATGTCCAAGCAGGCAGAAGCTCTGCCTTCCTGGTTTTTGTGCCAGCAAGCCATGCCTTTAGGTGGATGATCGATGGCCGTGACATCAGAAGGGAGAGGAGTTTTTGGTTTGGTTGTTAGTTGAAAGTGAGGGACGCACACAGTCGAGAGACGAGAGAGCTAGGAGATGGCATGAATGATTAGGGCATTACGGCTGGCTTCCTTCGAGGCTTGATGAAGACGGCATGATTCTCGTAACCATTCCGAGGCGAATTGGCACATGTGGTGGAGCAGGACGCTGGCCATTGACTCTTGGTTGGGTCATATGAGGTGGACCTCAAAACCTTGTGTATGTCACTGAAGCAGCAGCGCCATTCTGCAAATCAGTGGGTCGGTAAGCACGATCGACAAAGAAGCTGCACAGCGTTTGGTGAGCCGTGGCATTGAATACCACCTCACGAATTACCTCACGCACGTTTCCTGCCCAGAGAGCGGCTTGGCATAACTTTTGGTCACGTCTTTCCACACAGCACGAAGCACCTCAATCCTGAAGTTGAATAAAGTCCATCTCTGGACAAAGCTAAGTACCAAAATAAAGGAAGGTTTTTCTTTTGTTTGTTTTCCCCTTGTCTCTATTCAAGTCTGTGTGTAGAGGCACTTCGACTTTAGGTTTAATTTATCTCACGTTTATTACTACATTTTGAATTATACCCTTGTACGTATGTCCATTTTCATTAAATTCCTATGTTTATTTTAAGTTGATATGTCCGTGTATTTGTCGCGGGGTTCGAGTGTAAACCCATCCATCTCTGCTTCCATCTGTTCCTTTGCTCCGCTAGTTCCGCCCTGCGTGGAGCTCTATAACCTCTGAGGATCACGTGTCTATCTACCTCATCACGAAAACCGATCGGCGATCCAGGCTGGTTGGTCTTAACCGCCCGTCCACCACAATTGGGTCGAGGGGATTAATTTAACCGGCTCGACACGCGATAATATTTTCAAATTTCTCTCCAGATTTCGACATTTATTTTGTCCTTGAGATCCGATGCACAAATCTGAAATCATTTTTGATGACCATATTTTCTCGTGTATTAAACGTGTTTTTTATCGGCGGGGAAAATTTAAGATGGGTGGATACACAGGTGGATAGAAAATAATTAATCAGTCTTAAAACAATCAATTTTTCAATGCTGAATTTCAATTATTGTAGAATCTGGAAAATAAACATATGCTCTTATTTTTAGATTTTGTGGAACACATATGTGCTTATTTTCCATATGCACTTGTGTTCAAAAGGCCTGACACATCCACTTATTTTCCATATGCACGTATACGTATTTAAAAAGCCATGACCTGCATTTATAATGGTAAATGTTCTTCAGAATAGCTGCATAGATGTCAGTTTTTACATCATTGCAATTTTAATTGTCTGTACCTCAGAAACAAGTACTAAATACATTTCCACTCATCAAGAACATATCTGTTGAAACTCCACCACAAATTCGTTTTTCATGTCCAGGTGAAAGGCACATCTTCTGCTCCCTATCTTCTTCGAACCTTTCTCCCTCTGAACAATTATTTACTTATTGTTTACCATTCACATCAAAGACCTATGCCAAGAGCGGGAGGACAAGAGAAGTCGACCTTCTGATGATCTGTGGCTGGATAGTCAAGGTGTGGGAAGAGATTCTGTCGGACATTATCAAGGAAGCATTTTTGAAATGCTGCATCTCCACAATATTTGTGACAGAGAGGACGACGCATCTGGGGGTTCAAAGCTGCATGTGATGGCAACAGCAACGAGAACAGTGACTTGCTCTACCCTGATTCGGATGAGGATTTACATGCCATCTTCAATGAGGAAGGAGGCGATGACAATTTCTTTGGCTTATCTGGAAAGCTTAATCAAACCTTATTGGGCCACAAATCTACAAGAAAGAAGAATATTTGTTTTCTAATTTCTCTTTTCTTTTCCCTTTTCTTACTTGTTCTATCAAAATATAAATTCCTCTTAATAAAAAAAAAAATAAGAATGAAAGAAAAACTTTATTACCCCTCCTCTCTCTTCAACTTTTTGTTTTCTTCTTCATCATTTCTTCCACCTTCTTGTTTTTTTCTTCATCAGTATAATACAACTTGGGGAAGCGATCATGGGTGGGAGATTCGAATGCGTGCATTGTACGACGGGAGTTCATTGCATGCATAAAAGCGTAGCACAGTGATAAATGTCAGGTCAGGTCAGGCTGGATTAGATCTGTGAATTGCGACGGTACCATGTAACCCAAAACTAACCTGTTTCATGTTCGGGTTGTCAGCGACTAAACTGTCTCCCTCACCAGGTTTCCTGGTGAGGAGGGTGCATGGATATGGACACCCAACAGAATGAAAAACAAAACGTGTCAAAGGGCAGAGGAGCTCCAATGAGCCAACGACCATCCATATCTAGTGCCCAACTGTTTCTGCGGACATCCTCGTGCAGTTGGGTTACTTTTTTCTTTGGAGGTTGGTGGCAGGATTTGCACTCTGGCGACCGTAAAACCCTTCATTCTGCAAAACGGACCACAAAGAAATCTGAAAACCCACTCCATGGGAGTACCTCCTGTGCAGCTGATCTCCGCAGGGCAGCTCATGATCGGAGGGAAACCATGGGGTAACCTTCCCGGGACAGATTAGGGTTGTGTGTCAGGGTGGTGCTGAAGTGTCATCCACCACAGGGCGGTCTCCTTGGGTGAAACGAAGGTGGTCCCACTGGGTGGGTGCCTGGATTGTCATCTCCCGAAGAGATAGAGATGGAGATGGGCCAGTCATCTGGATGGGGGTTGGCCAGACGGAGGCCCCAAGGAGTACCAGCAGAAATTGGACACAGCAATGCAATGTGGCGTATGTATATATGCACATCTAGGCCTTATCAGGCCTTATCCTTTGCTGAAGCAATGAGTGCTGCCCTCTTCTTTTTTTTCACAAAGGGAAATACCTGAAGCATCAGCATATTTTTGATTATTAAAAGTGTAAGAAACATTCCAACATAGGTTGTTGAGCGGAACTGAGGCGAAAGGCATTAGTATCTATAATTAGTGTGAGATGATCGGGAGGTAATCAGTCCAAATTTGGGTTTCATTGCAGTCACGTTCCCAGTGAACCTTGGAAATAACAGTTAACATTTAATCTACCATTTATGAAAAATGTGATTTTTACCTCAGATGTTTAACATTGTTATGATAAAGAAGTAGAAGATTGAAAACGCCACTTGATCTTTTGTTGATGTCATTCTAGTTTTTATTTTATTTGCGACAAGTGTCTTTTCGAAACAACATGGGCAATGTATTGAGTTTTGATGAAAATGGAGATCCACCTCCAATTTACGAGCTTCTCAATTGGCGAATGAATCGTGAGAAAAAAATTCAGACATTTGTTGTGGGAATTTATGAATCAAATTCAGCAAAGGAAGATATAATGCATATCCAGAAGAGCAAGATTAAATGGAAAGGTGGACAAAGTAAAGTAAGTGCTTAAAAAAAGTATCTGTCATGATCTCACTGAAAACTGAACTGGATTGGCCTATTCATGAATGTTCTATTTGAACCTCTGTTCAAATTTGAGCCTCCATCTATATATGTAAATGTATGTATGTATGTGTATAAATAAATATATTGTTGCGGATTCGCGCCCGCCGGCGTGCGAACGGCCACGTAACTCGAATCGCGGCACGTCGCCCACCGGACGGACAATCCAGTCGTGACCCTCTCGGACTAACGCCGGGAACCAGTCACGGGTGGACCTTTCGGTCTCACCGCGATCGAGCCAATCAGCCCCCGCGAGGGATAGGGTTGCTCGCCAAATTAGACCTACCTAAGTACCCACACGGAGGGTAGACCGGGCGATCGCACCTCGCCGCAGGTCGACTTCGGACACGGGCCACTTAAGCGACCCGTTCCGTACTATCGGGATAACCGAGCGGTGTTATCGTCGGCCTCGACGGTTCGATTAATTATCGGGCGTATTCAGCCCACTACCAACCCTTTACGTGAAGTAAGATGGGGATTCAATAGAGGAAAAGACGAAGCGAAGCGGGAGAACAGTTCAATAATAAAGCACATTTATTCGCGATGAACGGAAAGCGCACATATGCAATTCCACCAAAAGCACATAGAAGGAAAAGAAACACAATGCAGAGCTAATACCGACTACGCGAGCACACGGCAACACTTATACAATTTTACTTCACAGACGGCGCCGACAACACACATTCCCAAAAACAAAAGAAAAGAGAACCCTCAAGGATGAGGCGGGCCTGAGGCCGAGACCGGGTCGGGCCTACCCGTCTGGTGATGAGACGCGGAGCGGCGATGGTGCCTCAACTCCGCGGGCCTCGCGGGCAGTGTCTGGTAGGGGGTGGGAAAGGGGCCCCCTTGGTCGCACTATCTCAGCGCGGGGGGAAACAGGAGGGGGTTGCTGATGCTCGGGGGAAAGGAGGATTTCTACTCTGTCTCGAGTCCCGCGATGAGCGTGTCCACCTCGGCCAGGTCGCGCCGTCGGCCTCCCTGGTGTGCAGCTCCCGGCACGACGCGAGCACCCCCTCGTCTGCCTTCGCCGCCTCTCCACAGCTCCGTCCCCTTCGCTCCGACTCCAACGCACACGACGACGACCAACTCCTTCTTGCTTCCTCTTCCCAACTCCACCGACTGCGAAGTCTTCTTCTCTCTACTCTGACTGGACTGACGAACGCGGCCGCTTATATAAGCCCTGTGGCTTCGCTCTCTCATCTTTGACCCCCTGCCTTCGACCTTTCACCTCGCTCCCCATTGGCCCGAGAAAAAGTGGGCGTGAATGCTTTTTGATCCATAAATTTGCATATAGCGATCGCCCTCCAACGCCCTGGAGGCGGGGCCAAATCGCCCCTCGCTCACCGATTGGACGGAACAAAAGTGGGCGTGTGTCGTTTTTGATCCGTTTTTTGAAGTGGAAAATCCGTGGTTTTGTACACGCTGTTCGGCGCGCGCCCTGCACGAGTCCAACACCGGTACCCACAAGCGGCGCAAGAAGGGTGGCGATGCGACGGTTGCGAGGTGTGACGTGAAGCGGCTCCGCGGTGGGTGGTTGATGTTGTGGTTGGTGATGGTAATCATGGCGGTTGGTCCAAAATAAAGATAGTAAAAGAAAAACGGCTATCCTGAAGAGTCGCAGCACGCATAAATGACATGTATTCCCACTAGACAACGGGTTTGGGCCTAAC